>NC_038246.2:27864403-28164403 GCF_000004515.6 Glycine max
GGTAATTTAATTCAATAATGACATTAAATGTTATGAAAAATTTAATAATATCATTAAGTACTATTTAATAATATAATTTAATTCAATAATAGCAAATTTTATGAAAAAATATCATTAAATAATATATCGTTAAATGTTTTTTAATACATGTAATATTATGTTATTTCTTGAAGTTAATAAGTATGTTACTTTTGATATATATAATTAAGACTCATGAAATAACATAAATTAAAATAAAACATTTAATTTATCTTCAATAAAATAAAAAATATGATAAAAATAACTTAATTTATTTAGACTGTCAATATAAATTTATTTTACATTGCCAACCAATTGAAACCTTGCTGATATGACTTTATAGAAAATTATTGCAATATCAATCAATTTAACATATATGATAGTTTGTGATTATATATATATATATATATATATATATATATATACACACACATTGTCATTGTGCATATAAAACAAAAACACTACATATACTAAGTAACTAGTTTATGTAAGTAAAACATTTTTATGCTATCACTAAATCATAAATTCTTCATACATCAGGATTTATTTTGTGTGTAGATGACAAGATACAAATTTTTTACATTTTCGTTGCATGTATAAAAAAAACCTACATATATTGAGTAAGTAGTCTATGTAGCTTAAAAGTTTTTATATTGTCACCAAATCATAAATTATCATATATCATCGAAATCATATCTATCGTATTTTTTATTTATTTATTATAGTTTATTTCTTTTTTCTAGTCACACAATGTTGAGATTAAACTCACATTTAATTTGTATTTATTAAATAAGAAAATATGCAAATATTAATTATTTTATTTCTTTTGAGGGCAATTCAAATGGTAGATACTAGAAATAGAATAAATTTATTTTTTTCCCTTTGAGCAATCATTCAATTTAAAAAAAAATATTTCAAATAAAATATTTAATGATAAAATTAATAAATACAATTTACATTTTAATATATCAATTTTTAATAATTTTTATATATCAATATTTCTATTTAAGTATCAAGGAAAGCATTACAAATAAACATATGTTTGAAGAAGACACATTTCAAATCTATAAAAACTTTCTTTCTAATACATTTTAACTATTAATTAAAATATATTAGACATCGCAAAATAATATCAATGTCATTCCTTATTTATTAAACTATACTCGTTTTTCAAAATTTTTTTTAATGAATTTTAACTAATAAAAATATGTTTAGTACAAGTGTAAGAAAATGCATTCCTATTTTTCTTGTCATATAACATTCTTACATACAGTCACTACATAAAAGTTAATCTCAAATATTATTATGAAAAAATATTGTCGTTAAGAGTAATGGTTTGCACACGGTACTTAGGAAGGAAGGAGTAATAACTCACATGAAATGGAACCAAAAATAACACACGTATTGGTGGGAAACCATCTCAATTCTAATTAATAACTGTTATTCTTATTTAATTTTTAGTTCAATTCACTTTCACCATCACTTCTTCCATTGACTTTTACGACCACTTTCTCCTTTAAATTGATGAATCTCTTCAATGATCAATGGTGAACAAAACTACTAACCGCGCTTCCAAACATTAAGTTTGTTTCTCCTTCCATACTCTTTTGTTTTCTTAGTTTCTTCATTGCCTTTCATTTAGATGTTTTATTTTGTTTTGAGTTTTTTTCCCTATCATTTCATTTCTTTGAAATCCTATTGCGAGGATAGTTCAAAATTAAACTCTATTGATAGTATATTCTTTTGTATTGAATCAAATATTGAAACATGGAACTTAATAACTCTCTGTTCCTTTGTATCTGTGTGTTCAAATATATATAAAAAAAATTGAGTCTTTATGCTTTTAACAATCAAATTGGTAATATCGGGGAGGGACTCTTTATGCTTTCTTCAAGAATCAACAAGTTATTTTGTAAGTACAATGGATTCCTTGAAGGTATGGTAGAGAAGGGATGTATTAATAATGTGAACATATCACTGGCTAAAAGCATTAGGATTCCCTACATGAAAAAATTACCACCATATATATCTTGGATACAAGTGGTCAGCTGCATTTTATTTTCAGTTTTCAAAGCCTAAGTTTTTTTCTATATGTTTTGGATATGCAATGCAATTTTTGCCAAATAAAAAGTACATGCTTTTTGTATTTTCTTTTCATATAGAAACTTCCATATATAATATTATGTATAAATACATATGGAAATTATGTTTATGTGTTTTTTGATTTTTCAAATCTTTGTTGTTGAGCACAAATGAAAGAATGGTTGAAGATCAATGAGTTATTGAAAAAAGCCAAATATACTGTAATAAAAATTATAAGAATGTTAAAGATGACTTCGTTGAGGTCGAAGACTAAATTTTGCATGGTAAATTAAAATGGAGATGTCTTACTTGCATATAGAACTTCTACATGCTAGTACATCTCCATGTTAATTTAGTGTGTAGAATTTGATCTTCAAGATTAGTGAAGTCATTTTTAATATATTTAGGATTTTGATCATAGTATATTTGGCTTTGTCCAATAATAGATTGATCTTTAGTCATTCTTATATTTTTCTTCAACATGAAAGATTTGAAAAAATAAAAAAAATACATAAACACAATATTCGATGGATTTATCAATAATATTTAACATGAAAGTTTATTTTTGAAAAGAAAATACAAGAAACATGTAAATTTAATTTTGGTGATAATTGCATTGCACATCTAAGACATTTGGACCAAAATTTAGTATTTTAAAACCGAATGTCAAATGCACCATGCCTCGTATACACATGATTTAGTGAAGTCATTTGAACATAATTCAAATGCCTTTTGCAAGGGATAAGTTCACTTTGTTGATGTGATTCTTCTCTACCATATCTTTAGGGAAGTCATTGCACTTACAAATTTGGTTGTCAATTCTCGAAGAAAGCATAAAGGCCCCCATCCACTACCAAAAAAAGGGTTTTCCATGACACAGTTTTTACGACGGTCATAATGCAAACGTCTTAAAAATATATGCGGTGATATTTTCGTAATTTGAAGCTACTATACGAAGATAGTGCTATTGAAACCCGTCTTAAAATTACTTGTTCAATGATGGGTACTGTAGCACCATTATAGAAAGCCAAATGATATTTATTTTATAAAATAAATTATTTTATTTAAAAGGATTTAAGATGGTGCAGATATGCACCGTCTTTGAAATGTTGAGAGACAAGGATGGTGATTTTAGGGACACCGTCTTGAATTGGTTTAATTAAAATCAAAAAATGACTTGCGGCGCATACGTGCCTTTTCATCTCCTAATCCCTCCTTCATTTGCTAATCACTGTCATGTTGACGAAAGCTCCGCCGGTGCCATCTCCACTCCTATGTTGACCCCAGCTCCAGTTGTCATGCCATCTCTCTCTCTTTCTCTGCCTCTTTCTCTTCTCTGTCTCTAGAAACAAACCATCCTATTCTCAGATCTACACCAATGTCGAAGTGAGAGTGGTCGCGCTCTACAGCAGCACCACCGCCGCCTCTTGTTGTCACCACTGTTGCTTCTCCTCGCTTCTAGGTCCCTTCGTCGCCGCTTCTTCTAAGTGAAGGACAATAGTATTGTTGAGAAATTAAACGTCTGTGGAAAGAAACAATGTCAGGACCTGAGTGTTGCTCAAACCCGCCAGTTTTGAACCCGAATGCAGGAGCTGGCCACGTTGAGAAACTCGGTGGTCTCAATTCCTATCTCTCTGGTTCCCCTAATTCCATTGCCATTTTTCTCATCTCTGACATTTATGGTACGCTATCTATCCTCACAAATCCCATCTTTTATTCTCTTGATTAAGGGGCTATAGGTCCTGTTTCATTTTCAGTAGAAAAAAAAATAAACTGGTTAACTTAACATGCTCGATGTGTTTTGCAGGATATGAAGCACCAAATTTGAGGTATGAGCTAATTCTCAAATCTCATGTCTATTTTTTGTTTATATTTTAGTAGTTTTCTAAGTTACAAGTAATGGATACGTAGTAGTTTGTGTTTCTTGATATTTGATTCTAACTCCTCTTTATTTTTGGATGATTCAGGCCTTGTGCCTTATGATGATAAGATCAATGTGTATTTCTTGGGACCAAATCTGTGTTTCCTTGTATGCAATAACTATATAGATTAATTAATATTTACAGAGATTTTGAAAAATATATTTTACATTTTGTCCTTTTTAAACCACTAGCTCACAACCTTTGGGGTGTATTGAATGTTGATAGGTTTTTTTTTTTATTTTGGTAGAGAAATAATCAAAGAACATCTATTTCAACATGTTACTGTAAATTAAAGAGTTATGATTGATTCATGAAAGCAATGCTATCTTTATAAGTACTGATGTACCTGATCATTTGTTTTATTGTGATGTCTACCTTTTTACTTTATTATTTTTAAGATTTTGATAAATTATGCCGGCAGTGTAAAAATATACATATACTGATCTAAACATGCAAATCAATTTAAATGACATATTTAGATCAAACAACGGAAATTAAATTTATTACGAGCGTACCTCCAGCCATTGCAAATTGAACGGGAAGCGGCGCACACACGAACCTGAAAGACAGTTTTGTTCTTCCAGACCCTTACTCACTCTGAATAGATTTCTTAATAGAGAAGTGGGTTTGGTGATACAAAACTGAGAGCACCCCATCCTATTTATAGAGTCTGTCCATCACAGAGCTCTCAACTTGTTATCAGAACGTGAGATAGGAAGTTATCAGTACGTGAGATAAGAAGTTATCAGTACGTGAGATAAGGATGGGTACGTGATTTGTTACTGAAGGTGGTTGCAAATATATTTGCAAAGATATGGGTTGAATGTGGATGGAAAATGGACCAGATTCAGAAATAATTAAATTTTCCAAAATAATAAAATGTAGAAAGAACGTGCAATGTGAACGTAACGTGCACTTCCAACATTCTCCCACTTGGTCCATTTAACCCAACATCAACCATAACAAGAAACATAATATATGAGTCATGGCGATAGGTCCTCTGATGATGAGTAGTATCTTCCATGTACCACAATATATCAAGTCTCTCAACACTAGCTCTCAACTTAATGAATAAACCATATGTTTATTCTATATCTAAACCGAATGATTTTTCTCAAAATAAATAAATATGTGCACAAAACCATATGAGAAAATATCTAACTGAATAAGAGTTTCATTGAAAATAACAAATGTACGTACAATGAAATTACATCATGGAACTAAGTCCCATTCGCACTACATGATCCTTAAAATTCTTTGGTGGCATGCCTTTAGTTAAAGGATCAGCAATCATTAACTCAGTGTTGACGTGTTCAATGACCACTTTCTTTTCTTTAACGCGTTCTCTTATGGCTAAGTACTTGATGTCGATGTGCTTACTTCGACTTCCACTTTTGTTGTTTTTAGCCATAAACACTGCAGCAAAGTTGTCACAATACAACTTTAATGGCCTAGAAATAGAGTCCACAACTCTAAGGCCAGATATGAAACTCTTCAACCATACACCATGCGAGGTAGCCTCAAAACAAGAAACGAACTCAGCCTCCATAGTGGAAGTAGCAGTCAAGGTTTGTTTGGCACTTCTCCAAGATACAGCTCCACTGGCTAACATAAAAATATAACCAGATGTTGATCTTCATGAATCAACGCAACCAGCAAAGTCTGAGTCGGAGTAGCCAATCACTTCCAGACAATCTGTTTGTCTGTACATGAGCATGTAATCCTTTGTTCCTTGAAGATATCTCATCACTTTCTTTGCAGCTTTCCAGTGGTCAATACCTGGATTACTTTGATATCTTCCCAAAACTCCAACAGCGAATGCAATATCAGGTCTAGTGCAAACCTGATCATACATAAGGCTTCCAACTGCTGAAGCATATGGAATATTTTTCATGTGTTCTCGCTCAAAATCATTTTTGGGGCATTGACTCAAAGCAAGTTTGTCACCCTTCACAATGGGAGCTACACTTGGTGAACAATCTTTCATATTAAATCTCTCTAAAACTTTGTTGATATAGGTTTCTTGAGACAAGCCTAAAATGCCTCGAGATCTTTCTCTATGGATCTTTATGCCTATGACATAAGATGCCTCTCTCATATCCTTCATATCAAAGTTCTTTGAGAGAAATTGTTTCACCTTATATAGCATACCCTTATCATTAGTCGCAAGCAAAATGTCATCTACGTAAAACAAATCTTACTCCCACTGACCTTCTGGTATATACAGTGATCCATGACATTCTCTTCAAAGCTAAATGAAGAAATGACCTCATGAAATTTTAAATACCATTGGCGGGAGGCTTGTTCAATCCATAGATGGACTTATTAAGCTTGCAGACTAAGTGCTCACCAACACTAGATAAGAATCCCTCAGGTTGTTTCATGTAAACCTCTTCTTCTAGATCACCATTCAGGAACGCCGTTTTCACATCCATTTGATGCAGCTCAAGATCAAAATGAGCTACTAATGCCAGAATTACTCGAAGAGAGTCTTTCTTAGATACAGGGGAAAACGTCTCTCTGTAATCGATTCCTTCTCTTTGAGTGAATCCTTTAGCAACAAGTCTTGCCTTATGTCTCTCAATGTTGCCTTCTGAGTCTTTCTTTGTTTTGAAGACCCATCTACATCTGATGGCTTTTACACCAACAGGCAACTCAAAGAGATCCCAAACTTGGTTAGATGCCATAGAATCCATCTAATCTCTTATAGCATTATACCACAAATTTGATTCCTTAGAACTCATGGCTTGTGAAAACGTCTCAGGATCATTTTCGGCTCCAATGTTGTAGTCTGATTCTTGTAGGTACACTACATAATCACTAGGAATTGTTGTCTTTTTTATTCTAGTAGATCTTCTTAATGTTGTTTGGTCATCTTGCTGAGGAACTTGTTCAACTGGTTCTTCACCAGTTTGTTCAATATCATCATGTTGTTCCTCACAAACAACTTGATCTACATGATCACTTTCAACAGCTTGTGGAACTTCAATCACTGGTTGTCTAACACCTATTTTAACTTGAGGGGTGGGAATGACTACCAACCTATTACTTGTCCCAGAAGGTTCAGCTTCATAGTGATCCCTTTCAGAAGAAATGTTCCGAAATTGATCACTCCCACTGATCAAGTCATTTTCAAGAAACTTTGCATTCCTTGATTCCACAATCCTAGTGTTGTGGGATGGACAATAGAACCTATACCCTTTAGACCTTTCAGCATATCCAATGAAATACCCAGTAATAGTCTTAGGGTCTAGTTTCTTCTCTTGTGGATTATAAATTCTTACTTCAGACGGGCATCCCCAAACGCGTATATGTCACAAACTTGGTTTCCAACCCTTGAATAACTCAAAAGGTGTCTTTGAGACAGCCTTGGTTGGAACTCGGTTTAATATATACGCAGCCGTCTTAAGAGCATCAATCCACAAAAATTGAGGAAGCTTTACATTACTCCTCATGCTTCTCACCATGTCTAATAAGGTTCGATTTCTTCGTTCTACCACACCATTCTGATTCGGAGAACCAGGCATAGTGTATTGGGCAACAATCCCATGTTCTTGAAGAAATTTCGCAAATGAACCTGGTGCTTGTCCATCCTCTGTGTATCTACCATAGTACTCCCCACCTCTATCTGATCTCAAGATCTTAATTTGTTTTCCACATTGTTTCTCAACTTCAACCTTAAAAACTTTAAAGGCATCTAAAGCTTCATTCTTAGAATGAAGTAAGTAGAGATACATATATCATGAATAATCATCTATAAAGGTTATGAAGTATTTCGGACTATTTGCATCCATGTCTGGACAACATATGTCTGTATGTATGATTTCTAATAAATTAGAACTCCTCTTTGCACCCTTTTTAGACTTGTTAGTTTGCTTACCCTTAATGCAATCTACACAAGTCTCAAAATCAGCAAAATCCAAAGTACTAAGTACTCCTTCATTTACTAATCGCTTGATTCTTTCAATAGAGATATGTCCTAATCTTCGGTGCCACAACATAGAGGATTCTTCATTCACAATACATCGTTTTAACCCAACAGAAACGTGCATAGAAGTAGCGTCATTTTGCAATTCAATCGAATAAAGACCATCAACCAATTGACCACAACCAATAATTTCATATTTATTTAGTAAATTAAAACCAAAGTCTGTAAAATTAAAATAAAATCCCAAAGGTGCAAGTTTAGAAACAGAAATTAAGTTTTTACAGAAACTAGGAACATAAAAAACTTTCTCCAAATGTAATTTAAAGCCACTACTTAAAACTAAGACGCACGTTCCAATGGCCTCTACATGCGAGCTCATCCTACTCCCTGAGTAGATGCACTGCTCACTTCCCACTGGCTTCCTTAGGCTTTCCATACCCTGCAAGGTATTAGAAACATGGATTGTAGAACCAGAGTCAATCCACCATGTATTATGATTCACATTAATCATATTAGATTCATAACAAACTAAAGTCAATGGTGTACCTTTCTTCTCAAACCAACTTTTAAATTTGGGGCAGTCCTTCTTCATGTGTCCTTTCTTTTTACAGAAGAAACACTTTGACTCCTTTTTAATTGTTGGTTGAGTCGGAATCTTTCCTTTATTGGTGCCTACAGACTTCTTCCTATCCTTTCCAGAATTAGAAGTAGTCAAATTTACCTTCTCACCCTCTTCCATTATCAATCTCTCCTCTTCTTGAACACACATGGTCATCAATTCATTAATAGACCATTTATCCTTATGTGTGTTGTAGGAGATTTTGAAGGGTGTATACTGTTGAGGTAGGGTGCACAAAATGAAATGTAACAGGAAGGATTTAGACATGGTAACTTCCAGGGTTTTCAACTGAGCCACTATGTCCCTTAAGCGCATGATATGTTCACGCACACCTCTCGTTCCAGTAAGCTTAATGGAAGAGAATTGCATAATGAGTGTGCTAGCAAGCGACTTCTCAGAGGTCGTAAACTTCATCAATGACTTTCAACAGATCTCTGACCTTATCATGCTGGTCAACTGAACCCCGGATACTAGCTGATATGTTGGTTTTTATGAACATAACGGAGAGACGATTAGATCTCTCCCACTTTTCATAAAGATCAACAGCATCAGGTTCGCTAGTTTTAGTAATAGCCGGTGGCTCATCCTTCCTTATAGCATAGTCAATATCCATCCAGCCCAAATGAAGGAGAACTCTTTCCTTCCAAACCTTATAATTATCACCTTTCAAAATGGGAAGGTCACAAGAAATATTCATAGATTGTGAAACTGCAAACAAACACACATGCTCATTAAAAAAATTTGAGACTAAACAAATGCCATGTTTTGCCAATGCAAGTCATGTCTCAATATATGAATCTAGTGACACAAAACTTGCCTGTGGGCTAAAGTCCTACTCAATTAGATTCATCATGCAACTTTATGATAAAACTATTAAATCATGTTCTTTTCCTTAATTCCTGTGGGTAAATTAAGAAATATAATTTAATATTTTATCCTAATTAATCATACAAATATAACAAAATTCCCGTGGGTAGATTTCATCACATTACATATGATTAATCACAATTAATATTTCTAATGTGATTATAAATTTAGCATATAATTTTACTCAATTAAAGATGTTGTGGCTATTCTCTAATTTAATAAAATTATATTAATCACTTAACATTCAAAAATAATCTTTGCATAAACATACTTAATAATGCAAATGTGCTCAATATTGAATCATAAAAATTACATGTATACCAATTCAAAATAACATTGTACGTATATCCATTCAACATGTAATAAACTTTAAAGGATCAAATCCAATGCATACCAATATTTAACATAATATTGCATGTTCAGCATAACTTAGAGACACACAATTTTAAACCGTTTGAGCATAAATAATTTATCCTTCAGAAGTTATAAATACACATGAACTGCAACTAATAAACAATTAAATTGCAGTAGCTTAGCGGCAAAGGGAGTCCTTTCTTGCTTGCAGGGCGAGGGTTCAAAACCAGTACAAAATGTTTTCGCATTCCTTTTAATTAATTAAAAATGAAAACAAGGAAGAAAAAGCTTCCATTGAGATTCGAACCTAGAATAGAGAGGTAATATACATCGCATCTACCACTGGACCAACTCATGCTTTGTCTAATATTGTTAATTTAAAATGTACATTAACAATTCTAAGACAGTAAACAAAACCCGCAAAACTTCGTCTTCAACCTCCAGCAGTGGGTAAAAAAAATAATAATAATAAAAAATTATTACCTCAATTTCGAAAAACCCACATCATTATATGCATTTTAGACACCCAAAAATACGTTTTAAATCATAGAAAAATTAGAAAACTCATATCATTCCTAATTTTGATGTTATTTTGAATTAAGGAGGCTTAAAACATAACCCCATATACTCAGAAAATAAACTCCGCATAATAGGAACAACCCAATAAGCAAGACAGAGGTACAAATAGGCTCTGATACCAAATGTAAAAATATACATATACTAATCTAAACATGCAAATTAATTTAAATGACATATTTAGATCAAACAGCGGAAATTAAATTTATTACGAGCGTACCTCCAGCCATTGCAAATTGAACGGGAAGCGGCGCACAGACGAACCTGAAAGACAGTTTTGTTCTTCCAGACCCTTACTCACTCTGAATATATTTCTTAATAGAGAAGTGAGTTTGGTGATACAAAACTGAGAGCACCCCATCCTATTTATAGAGTCTGTCCATCACAGAGCTCTCAACTTGTTATCAGAACGTGAGATAGGAAGTTATCAGTACGTGAGATAAGAAGTTATCAGTACGTGAGATAAGGATGGGTACGTGATTTGTTACTGAAGGTGGTTGCAAATATATTTGCAAAGATATGGGTTGAATGTGGATGGAAAATGGACCAGATTCAGAAATAATTAAATTTTCCAACATAATAAAATGTAGAAAGAACGTGCAACGTGAACGTAACATGCACTTCCAACAGGCAGTAGATTTAGATGTTTCATTCTGCTTCCTTTGCTGTTTTCAATTTCTCTCTTTCTCCATTTCTGTGATGCCAAATGTAGTATACCACTGGGAAGTAATACTGTTTGTTCTCTGTGATGTTAAGGAATATTGTAGACAAGGTTGTAGCTGTTGGTTATTATGTGATTGTTCCTGACTTCTTCCATGGTGATCCCTATAATCCTGAGAATGCTAGCAGGTCCACCCCTATTTGGTTAAAAGATCATGGCAGGGTTAGTTCTCATTTTATGATAATTGGTTCTTGTATATATATATATATATATATATATATATATATATATATATATATATATATATATATATATATATTATCTTAAAGTATATTTGTTTTTTGTTTTTATTGAACCTCAATTTTCGACAATATTTAAACTTTGATGCTTTCATATTATATTAATAGGACAAAGGATCTGAAGCTACAGAATCCATAATTGAAGCTTTGAAAAGTAAAGGTATGGATGGCTATTGAAGCACTCCAAATTAGTGGAACAGAAGTAAAATAATATTTGTTTAATAGTAGTAAGGCAATGGCTTCTTAGTAACTAGATTGCAAATAAATTTAATAGCAATAATAGCAACTTATATATCACGTGTCTCATTTCCTAGGATGATGATGCCACAAAAAAGCATAAACGGTCATTTTTATCTCAGTTTTTTTCTCCTATCTTTTTACAGGTAATAAATTATTAATAGTAGTATCTCTATACAGAATGTAGTTGAACATTGAATTGGGTTAAATTTGATCCCCTTTATCATCTCTATTCTACAGGCATTTTCTATAACCTTTTTTGGTGAATGGGGTGACAAGAGCCAGTGAGGATACTGCATAACTGCATAAGCTCTTTTATTGGAGACTACTTCATCACTTCATTAAGGACAACTTTTTTCTATTTCAGCTGGCTACCATAGGTTTGGTTGTAGATGAGAACCCATTTGGTGTGGTTCTTGGAAACTTTGAAACATCAAATACGCTATTCAAACATATGTAAGATTGATGTTACTTGAAAATCTAATACGCAACTTCTTCTACTCTTAGATTCTCATTCTATTTCTTAGGATATATTATATTATTGTATATTAGTCGCTATTTCACTTGTTTGAATTCCTATGGCTATACTCTTAAATTTGAATGCTTATGAAAAGATATTATCCTACTCTTAATGATTACTTATACAAATATCATATAGTATATAAATACTTTAATAGGGAAATAGGCTAGTGCTGCTTAGTTGTTCTTCTAGGTCCAAATTCTAAATAATAGGTGCGGTGCTGCTGTGGCATGTCTGAATTTAGTGCCTTGCTTCTAGTATAATATGATTTGTTGTTGTACTACTTTTCTGTTGTTATGTGCACATAATTTTTAAACTTCCAATTCTGACTGGTAGTAACAGGCTTGATCAATTTGTTGTTCAGTTTGAAGCAGCAGTAGATAGTGACTTCCCAAATTACCAGGTATTTTTTCTTACTTGGCACTTGAATTTTGGGCTTAGGCATTTAGGTTTTCTTGGCCTTATTTGGGCATAGCTAAGTCAAAACAAGTTTAGCTTGCTTTAGAAAAAATATGGTTAATCATTCTTTACTTAACATAATTTAGTGTCTATTTTGTATTAATATGATCATTAGATTCACTAATTTAATTACATGTCAATTTAATTTAGGATTTTGGCATAGGAATTATAATAACTTTATATAAAAAATTATAATAAGTTGTATTTTATTTGAAATTGTCTTAAGAATTTTTATTTTGTTACACTCTTGTAATTAATATTAAAATTTATTTATAAAATTAATATTTAAATGATAGATTAAATATAAATAATTTGTGAACCTCTTATTTTGATTTAATATATCATTTAAATATTTATTTAATAAATAAATTTTACTATTAATATTAATTACAATGCTAACATAAATTATTTTTATTTTTTCTGATAGGATATCATTTAGGAAAATATCAATAATTAAAAATAATATTTAATTCAAAGGCGGTGTTGACCATCTTTGAAAGTAAGTATTCTAAGACGGTGCTTACGTCAGCACCATCTTAGAATCCTTACCTTCAAAGATGGTGTTTACGTTAGCACCGTCTTAGAATCCTTACCTTCAAAGATGGTGCTTACGTTAGTACCGTCTTTGAAAGTTCGCTTTCTACAACGGTGCTGGCATAAACACCGTCTTTGAAAGTTGATCCTTTTCTAAGACGGTGATTTTTGACCCGTCGTTGAAAGGTTTAACTTTCCACGACGTTGGCTTCTACAACGGTGAATGACCGTCATTGTATCCTCTTTTCAACCATCTTAGAAAAGCTTTTTTCTAGTAGTGATCCCTGATATTACTAACTTGATCATCGGAAACAAAGACCTAAGTTTCTTCCAATGTCTCTAAACTTTTTTCTTGTGGAAACACACACTAGTAGAAATTATGCATACAACATCGTTAGGTTAACATCGGTTTTTGACAAAACCGATGTTAACAAAAATGTGGTGGCATACTTGTAATTAAGACCATTTTATTAATAGCGGTTTTGTCGAAACCGATGTTAACATAGCGTCGTTAACATCAGTTTTTAAAAAAACCAATGTTAACATACCCATCTTAACATCAGTTTTGATAAAACTGATGTTAACGATGCTATGTTAACATCGGTTTTTTAAAAAACCGATGTTAGCAAGGCTATGTTAACATCAGTTTTGACTCATTAACATGGATTTTTTCAAAATCGATGTTAACGATGCTATGTTAACATCGGTTTTTTGTCAAAACCGATGTTGTATTTTTAAATAAAGTTACAAACTGCAAATCCTTGTCTTCTCGCGCTCGCACTCAGTCTTTCACAGACCCTCCCTCACAAACCCCCCATACTCTCAGGCCTTCCTTTCGCCACCGTCAAGACCCCCTACTCTAAGTCTCGCAAAGCCACCGTGAGGCCGTGGTCGCGCTTTGGTTGTGTCTACTGGGACATTCACCGCCGTCTACCTTGGTTAGCTTTGTTGTTTTCCTTGAATGGCCTTCGTTGCTTTCCTTGTGACCGTCATTGTCTTTGAACGAGCTTCGGTGCATTCCTTGTCACTGCCATTATCTTTGAACAACCTTTGTTGCTTTCCTTGCAGACATTCCTTTGGCACGAAAGCATTCCTTTGGCATGACCTTTGTTTCTAGCTTTGGATACCTTGAGACTAAGGTTAGACCCTTTGATTTGCACTATATCAGAGGTGAGTGAGCCTATTGGAAATTACCGCTTTGTTCTTAGTCATTATTCTTTGTGTTGTTGTTGATGAAGCTCCATCGCTATAGCTTTAGGACTTGTACTTGCTATTTCTTTCATCCACAGAAGGAGCATTGCAGGTAAAATTTTGCTTTTATTGTATAACATTTCACTAAACATATGGTTGTATTGCATGGGTTTGTTCTATACTTGGTGTGTGTATTTATTGAATACAAATTCTGGTATTTGTTAATTCCCTTAAGAACTGTTGGTTGTTAATTCTACTATTGGTTTAATTTGAACCTTGGTTTCTCAGGCTTGGTATTTATTGAATACGAATTCTGCTATTTGTTAATTCACATATTTCAGCTCCAAACACAATGTAGCTTAGCTACCTTTGGTTTCTCAGCCCCATCAAGTTTGGGGGGGGGGGGGGGTGTAAGAGTATATAAGAATCCGGGCTCACATTGAAGTAGGTCCCACCACACCCCTGCACCTATTTTGGCGCATGTTAGCCACTATCAGTTTTGTTCCAACTGTGTGTCTGTGTAACTCTGAGGCCAAAGGGTGTGTGTGACTGATTTTGGAGAGTGTCACCATCCAAGCCTTGTTCCAGTTAGTTGTATATCACACTCTCACACAACAACAACAACCATGCTCTTAATTAATTTCTTTTCCCCAAAAAGTATATAATCCCTTTTTAATTATCACAAAATCAATTGACAAGTTGTGTCCAAAATCAAATAATGTTCATTGTTCACCATGAAGTACAGTAAAGAGTTAGACCTAGGTAGGTTAATTATTTAATTACATCAAGGATGTTGAGTGGTCCCACTCAATCAAATTTATAGGACTTCTGTCTAATTTCTATAAGTCTATTTTAAAGTTTCTCAAGTCAATCCTCAAACTGTCAAGTCAAATTCAATATTTAAAGTGAGAAACTTATCAAACACTATAAATTAAATACCAAATTTACCTCCATCCTATTTGCTGGCTCCCATGGATCCAAAGTATGATGCACTGCAGGATGAGATGTCCTTGGCAGGGCCATTCTGTGTTAAATTTTGCAGCTGGTTTATATTCTTATTCACACTAAACACTTCATCATCCCAATTATGTCCATGAGTTAGGACTTCAGTGGCATAATTTGAACCTTGGTCCTTGTCAGAAAGTGTGATATCATCTTAACCCATCCATTGAGAAATAAAATAAAGCAGATCAGGCTCAACATCTAAAATGAATTTTTATCTGTTTCATCGTTTGAAGTATTTATCAAATAAAAATTGCAAAGTAATCCAAATAAGTATTAGGAGACTCGTTTTTGCCACTCCTGTTCTCTTCTAGCTAAGCAACCAGTTATTATCCAAAATAATACATAACAACCCATCCAATAAAAACAAAATTAATAACTCACTACCCCACCCCCCCACCACCGGCCCAGCTCACACTTTTTTCTATCCTATTCTGCAACATAGACGTAGTAGAGAAGAGGATATCATAATAGAACAGCTGAGATATTCAACCTTGACTACTGATAGAGACATTATATCAAGTGAACAGTCTTTACTCTTTATGTAAGTGTATATGAATAACTAACTCTGGTTAGTTTTTCAAATGTTGTTAGTTAACAGTTAGCTTTAGTTAGATTGCAGTTACAACTAAATCTCAGCAGCATAAATACTGCTCTTGTAAGAGATCTCAATGGCTTTGTATTTTCTTCTTCAATAATACAAATCCATGTTCTCTCTCTCTATATATATCTTCTCTACATGGTAATCAGAGCTATCTGATCCATTTTCATGGCTCAAAAATTGTGGAAATGTAGAGAAATTAACAAGGTTGTGTGTAAGAACTACATACCTAAACATGAAATGCCAAAGGCAGTAGTAGTAGTTCTACTGAAGAATATGGGTGTGCAAATTGAGAGCAAGAAAAAGAAGGAGATACTAGTAGGGGTGGTTCTCTTCCTCTCCATGAAGAAGAAGAAAAATTGCTTCATTACAACAACAACACTGGGATATGGTTGTAGATATATGAAACAAACACACACACATACTCACACTCGCTCTCTTTGACCCTATCAAGAGTATTGTTTGAAGCCATGAAGAATAGTGTTTGATGCTATATAATATAACTTTTGCTTTGATTTGAAGTTTGCACACAATTTATTTGAAAAGACTCTTGTTCATCAATATTTTCTTTGAAACATGTAATTAATTAAATTACTTTGCAAGATTTGTAGATACTTCTGTTAAATTATTATATGGATGATAAATTTTGGAACTGATTGGATGTTTAATATCAAGAATTAGTATGACTTTTAATTGCAATGTTAGCCACTTGATCAAAGAAGCTATGATACCATGCCAAGCACTAAGTTCGCTACAGATTGTAGTTGTTAGGTGCATTCACATACTTGGTTTTGTATATCTAACAAATACTTATGTCATCCATGTCATTTTGGCACAATCTTCTCTCTTCAACCCTAGTTCTAAAAATTGTCTTGCATCAAGTGCATTGCCTTATCCAAACCTCCAACATACAAGCTTTCAAATAAAGTGATCGAGTATCAACACCATCATCTAAAACTCCCTACACCTTCCTTATTGAGAGCGAGAGAGAGTTTTTAAGTGATTTTTCTTTGAATTTTTCTCTTCTCAATTAGGAACATGTTGGGGTTTGGTGTATAGGACCAATAGAGCTCATTTCCAATGGATATCAAGTTTTTTATTTCTTGGTTGATGTGCTTTAAATTATATTTATGCAATCATAGTACTACCTCCTTCCCATATCTTTTGATTTTTAAGATCATTGCACATAGATTAAGAAATATTTAATGGAACTAAAAATTGCTATATTTGGACTAAAATGTCCTCATATATAACTTGGATATTTAATGCTTGCACCACTAGTAGTGGATATTAATAAGGATATATTTGAGAAAATGCACTAATTATACTTTGTAATTATAAAACATCAAATGTTTTGGGAAAATAATAAAAGGCTAAAATATCAAAAGACATGGGAAGGAGGTAGTAATTTATAGGTGTGTTGCCTTTAACATTGTTGATCCATATCTGTGTATAATAATCTGCTTTAAAATTTACTAATTGGAGTCTGCTGGAGTTGGTGATGTGATTAGTATATTATCATTGCCATTTAAGGATTCATTTATGAAAAACATGTTTCCTTATACAACAAAGTATTCTTCTTACTGACTGTGCTTTAGAGGAGTGCTAAAAATACAATTTCTAATGCTATCTTTCTAAAAACTTCTCTTATTGGTGAAAATTTATGTGGGGGCCAACTAGTTTTGGAACGAGACCAACGAATTGGAGTGCTTGTTTTGTTTCAGGTCCAACCATATAGAATCCATGCCAAACAAGCTATTAGTAGCGTCTGCATGCATTGTTTACTCAATTTGATGTGAATTGCTACTGGCTTTGCATGTGTCGATAAGGTGTGGCCAATCACACTGGGAATTTTACCTGAAAAGAGTGTGTTAAGCATTTTTGTGCTTTACGGTATACTAAGAAAAATAAATTAATAGGCATGCTGACCTACTATTAAATACAACAGCCATATATGCCAACCCCACCCTTGTCTTCTTCTAAAAATTGGATTAAATCAGAAAGTTAACTATAGACATTATGTTGTATATGCCAAGTTCTAACATTGAACTCTTAAGTTAATTGCTTTGTGATAAATGGCCAGTTGCTTCTGTGACTAGTTTTGAGTTTTGAATGATGTTTTGACATTTTTCTTCATTCTGCAGCCTTATCATTAGTGCATTTATGGCAACTTCTTTGGCTTTTTCTTGCTTTTCTACGGCAGCTTTAGTTGCAAGGCGTAGGGAGTACCTCTACCTTGGTGGTTTGCTTTCTTTTGGACTGTCCATTCTTCAATTACACTCTTCAAGTTTGAGGTAACTAGAAATGTTGTTCTATTCTTTTAGTGTGATTGATAAGCTAGAAAAATATCTTGCATACATGCCCAACTCTCGTTAACACAACTAGTTCCTCTATTCTTTGTTTCCTTATTTAATTAGGAATCTTTTATTAGCGTAAATAGAGGTCAGTGTTTAGGAAGAAAGATGAGGGATTAGGTAGGAGAGGATGGAAAACATAGAAACAGATTGGGTTTTGGTCTTTCTGCACTTTTAGCATTTTCTGTCAGCTAATTCCCTCTATGCAATTTCTTGAAATGAGTTTTGTTAAGTTACACAATAACTAGTTCACACAAATTTTGTATCTTACTGAACCTCTCTACACTTTCTGTGTCTAGAGTTCAAACTCGCTTTAGTCTATCATAAGTTGAAGCCATCTTGTCTACTGCTTGCTTTTGGGAAACCCTTGCAATCATTGTGAAAGCTGAAACTAGGTTTGAACCTCTATAATATTTACTATTAATTAGTGATTATATACTATTCTCTTTATCAAGATTCTCTAATTGAACTTTGTGAACAAACATAAGAAGGTGATATTGCGTTTTTGGGTTAGCTTCTCTCAACTCCTTAGTTAATTATAGAAGTAGATTATATTAAGCTAGTTTTCTCAAAAATAAGGGAAGGGGTCCTTTAGGTCCTGAAATTAAATAACAATAACATGTTTAATGCAGCTGCAATGTAGTATAATAATTATGTACTCATGGTTCAGTTTTTAATGGAGCTTCAGTGTATTATAATAACTTTATACTTGTGGTTCACATTCAGAAATTCTACTCTCCATCACCCTGTTAGAACTTAGAAGCTTAAGCTTGATCCATCATACAATTGTTAACTATATCAGCTATTTAAAGCCTACACAAATGCTGAGTTGCAATGAAGTTGTAATTGCAAGTTGAGAGACAAACTAAGTAACAACGAGTTAGTGATATACAAATGCTAATATACCAATTATGGTCAATTATTCATCTTTAGTCCTTTAAAAGTGAAAATACTATAATATAGTAGATGTATCTTGTTGTCCCTTAAATTTATACAAATCAAACAGATCCTAATTGTCTTATTCTTGCTGGTTTCTAAACTTTATTTAGGTTTGTGGTTGCATTCAGAGAGGAATTCTATAAGCTGTACTTGCCGACTTTGGGTGACATCAAGGAAATGGTAAGATTTAAGCTAGGATTGCCTATTCTAAGCATTATTTAACTTTTTTATGCACTTTAAGTATATTACTTATTTAATTTCACTTTAAGTTGGCACCAAGTAAACAGTGATTGTTTGCATATACTGATATAAAAGACTCGAGTTTTATGAAAACTGCATTGATATCAGTTATTTTGATGCTTTAAACGATTAGTTTTAATTTTTAACTCTCCTATCCATGAATGTGATGATATATTGAATCTCTGTATTGATACTCATAATGCCTCCTCTATAACCAAATACCCTTTGCTGTTGACATTCATCAGAGTAGAAGAGTGGTTGTTTTCATGTTTTCTTACTTGTGTGTGTGTGCTATGGAGATTCAAGACCTATAAAATGTGCTGGCATATATCATATGGCAGTAGAAACATGGAGAAAAATCAGACAATTAGTATTAACAAATCCCAATGCTTGAAGTTTCCATTAATTAGGAAAAAAGAGCTTATTTATCAAGTTGAAATTGCATAAGAGCTTATAGGAACTAGCTAGCTAGGAACAACCATAATAGACTACAAATAGCAGATGCACAAACATGCATGCACACACAGTATGCCATCAAGAAAACATGAGTGAAACCTTGTCTTAGCATATCATGACTTTCAATGTCCTTTCCTCTGCCATACAAATATATAGTTAAGTACATGAGAATTGTGTGTACTAATTGCTAAAAAGCATAACAAAATTACTGGAAATTCTATAGATACCCAAAATAGTCTAAAAGGTTAAAGATTATACTGCCTTTAGTTTGTTGTGCTAAATAGCTGCTGCACTTTGGGAATCTGTTCATTTTCCCATATGGTTCCTTTTTCTCCAATTTTCAACAAATATATTCAAGGGAAATGAAACACCGGAAAGCGCATCGAGTCATCAAGTATTTAAAATTAAAACGGAGTGATCCGAGTATCGAACTCAGGGAACTTGCTTATTAGACAGAGTTTTATTCAGAAGTAAGGAATTGTTGGGACAAACATTGATAATTGATGGTTAAAAACATAAATAAACTACTTCTATGGTAAAAATAGTAAATGCAAGTAAAAGTTGACTGCAATAGGTAAAAAGCGTTGGGTCTTTCTAACAAACAAGTTGATACATATGAGGATATTTCCCAAATTAATCATGTTCTTGTGTTCTATGTTGTAGCCTAAAGTACTAAACCTCAATCCCTCGTAAGTTTAGACTAATTTAATCTAAGCTTCGTTCGCAGATCCCTCTTGTAAGACTAGGCCTAACTTAAACAGCATTATCATCACAGCATATTCAGAAAACCATAACCCCAACAATCCATCCCTAGTAATGTGGTTATTCAATCCTGCTTCTATCAAGTTCTAAGGCAACAGTACATTTCCCAATACTAAAGTCACCTACTGTACACACAAATGGGTAATCAGACCAAGAGCATGCAGAAGTTAAGCATTGAACACATAAAACACAATTAATTAGATGTTAAAGTAATTACATCAGCTGTTTCTTAGAAATCCCTAACAAGGGTGTTTAGCCAGCCATTACAGAAAAACCCTAACACAAATGAGATTGAGAGTACAAAATAATTGTTCTTTACACAAGAAGGGGGATCCCTCCTCCTCTTCTCAGCACCTCGCAATCACTCTACAACTCACTAATCTCTCTCTAATTGAAGAACCCTAGGCTTCTCTACAAGGCTGCTCCTCTTGCCGCCTCTAGAGCCCCTATCTAGAAATTAGCATTATGGTGTACTTGCTCTGGAGTTCTGTACTGCTTGCTAAAATTGTGTATCCTAATTCTGCTTAGCGCCACCCTCGCGCTTAGTGCGAGTTAGTGGATTTAAGCTTAGTGCCAGTCATGCACAGAACCTGGTTAAAGACAACCATCATGCTTAGCACGCGGCCTTGATATTTATGCTCTGCTAGATTCTTCTGTCGTGCTGAAGCTGCGCTTAGCGTTGGATGCACGCTAAGCCCAAATGGTGAGCTGAGTGCAACTGTCACTTTTAGCACTTCAAGACTTAGCCTCTTTTAACATAAAATTGAACAGATTTCATCATTAAATCAAATGGAAAATATTCTAGAGACAACTATAACAATAAAACAAGATTTATTTACAAATCCCTACAAAATAACTTTAAATTGGGGGAAACTATACAAGTTTTGGAAAATGTTTTCTATACAAAAGTTAGTCATATAAGACGACTAACAAACTCCCCCAAATTTACAGTTTTGCTTGTCCTCAAGCAAAGAAAGAACAGTTCACTTGTCCTCAAGTGACAAAATACAGTGGTCAATCCAAATGGTGTTTGCTTCATATAGAAATTCAATCATATGAAATGAATATCATGGAATGCTTCAATCAGTTGCTTTTTACAAACATGCAGCTTTTCAAAGATAGGAACATATGCATTAGAGTCACAACTGAAATAAGCTAGTGAGAATGGCAGATATCAAGGAAAGAATCATCAACCAAAGCCTCACAGTCATTGTTTCACTCAAGCTCAAGTGTTTAGGCTCATTCCATTATAAACAACTAACACAAGTCTCAACTTTTGCATTTCATCTCATACCATATAGAAATAAACACACAAAATGAACCCGAAGGACTTTCTAGGCTTGTAATGAGATTAGGCTGCCAACAAATCATGGTTTTTCTAGGATTCAAAAGCTTAGATTCTAGGAGAGCATTCATCCATAGATAACCTTTACTTTTTTTTTAATTCAGTCCTACCCCATACTTGCCTTTTATTAGGCACTTAACTTTCATTGATTTGATTTGCAGCACACACATTTTATACATTTTTATTTATACAAAAAACAGTGTGTATATGCTGCTCTGTTTTGACCATTTTATTTCTTTATCCAGTGTCTCCCCCAAATTTGGGACAAATTTTCCTTGAACCAAGCTTTTTTGTGGATGATGCTCTCCTACAACCTAAGACAAGGTAGCAAGAGATAACACTATATAGGCTCAAGGTTCAATCAATCAACAATTCATTCAGCTCAAACTGGGTGCAAGGGATAAATCATTCAAGCACAAGGTCATCTTTTTGGCAAGTAGCTATCACAATCAAAACATGGCCTTCATCATCCTCAATTCACGCATTCAGTCCATACTTCAGAGATTCATGCAAAAATCAGTACTAAATGATAGTCGTTTTTCTCAAAATTTAAGGATCACACTCTCACGGGGATACGATCAATGCATTCCCTCACAATCAATCTGACAAACTGACTAACATTTTCAGTCATACTTCTAATCACATGTTCTTTTTCTTCTAATGGCTGCAAGCTTGATCAAAACAAAATCTAGACATTCCAATCCACTCAATTCATACAATTTCTCATTCAAGTCATTCACAAACACCCATTTCATACAAAATCAAACCACTGAATATCATATCCAATCAGTTCACTGTTCAATCATGCCTTTGTACAAACAACTAAAACAACTGAAATTTAAAAGACTGAAATTTAAATAAATGAAACATAAAGCATAAACTAAATAAACTGATCAAGGGTCCACCCAGAACACCCTTAACATTGGTTCCCCACAAAACCGATGTAGTTTGTGTAACTTAATATTGGTTTTCATAGAAACTGATGTTAATATTCAAAACGTTAACATCGACTTTGTATAAAAACCGATGTTAACTTATAGTTTAAAAACTGATGTTAACCTATAACCATTTAACATCAGTTTTTATAAAAAGCTGATGAAAATATATAAGTTAACATCGATTTTTATACAAAAAAGATGTTAATCTATAAGTTAACATCGGTTTTGTGGAAAAACCGATGTCAACTATCAACATTCATACACTTTTTTTGGTGTAATGCTTATTATATAACATCGGTTATTTAGATAACCGACGTTGTCAATTTTATGTCAACATCGGTCTTGGAAAACTGATGTTAACAATAATACTTTCAACATTGGTTAAAAACCGATGTAGAAAGTCCTAAATAACCGATGTAGAAGATGTATTTTATAATAGTGACAATTGAGACTAACTGCACACTAACAAACAATGTGTTAAAAAATTATCATTCTCAAGCTTGTATTTTCCAATTGAAGAAAACAAATTCAAATATGCATTGATGAAGCTGGCAACTAGAACACCAATGGTGATGGAAGCTTGCTTGTAGAGCTTCTATGGAGGCTGGATCTTTGAGCTTCAATGAGGTCCTTCAATGGTGATTTTCCACCATGGAGATGCAGCGGAAGACAAAGGAGAAGAGGAGAGGGGAGGCGCCATCCACTAGGGAAAAAGCCATGGAAGAAGGAGCTTTGCCACCAAGAATGTGCCTTGGATAAGAAGCTTGGAGAGGATGCTTCAATGGAGGAAAAGAAAGAGAGAGAGAAAGAAAGAAGGGAGCATGAAATTGAAGGAGGAAAAGGGGGAGAGAAGTTGAACTTTGAGTTGTGTCTCACAAGATTCCCATTCATCAAAGTTACAACAAGTATTATACATGCTTCTATTTATAAACTAGGTAGCTTCCTTGAGAAGCTTTCTTGAAAAAACTTCCTTGAGAAGCTTCTTTGAGAAAACTTCCTTGAGAAGCTAGAGCTTAGCTACACACACCCCTCTAATAACTAAGCTCACCTCCTTGAAAAACTTCCTTGAGAAGATTCATAAAGAAGCTAGAGCTTAGCTACACACACCTCTCTAATAGCTAAGCTCACCTCCTTGAGATGAGAAGCTAGAGCTTAGTTACACACCCCCTATAATAGCTAAGCTCACCCCCATGACAAAATACATGAAAATACAAAAAAAAGTCCCTACTACTCAAAATGCCCTGAAATACAAGGCTAAAACCCTATACTACTAGAATGGCCAAAATACAAGGCCCAAAAGAAGAAAAAAAAGCCTATTATGATATTTACAAAGAAGAGTGGACCCAACCTTGGCCCATAGGCTCAGAAATCTACCTTGAGGTTCATGAGAACCCTAGGGCCTTCTTTAGTAGCTCAAGTCCAATCGTCTTGGATTCTTCTATCTAATACCCTTGGGGGGTAGGATTTCATCAAATGGAGTAAAAGAAAAAGCTACAGGAAAAAATATAGTAGAAACAAGCAATTATCATTGCAATTATGATAAAGTAGTGATGTTTCTACTCTTATTTCTTAGCATACTAGATCATCGCATTCGTGAGTTTATGGAGGACATCATGCATTTCAATTAATATTTTTCAGATTCAGAAAATAATTAATTAAACTTGCGTAGACTTAGTCGCCAAGTTGGTATCTTTATGCTAAAGAGCAAAGTAAAGTTAAATTTATTACTGCACATAATTTTTTCATTCATCATATGAAATTTTACTTTTTAATTGTCATTCATGCACTCTCTCATTATTGAGGAGTATGTAAAGACATGGATTCCTACCACAAATCTACTTGACCCTCTTTGTAAGTAGTTGATTGTGCTATTACTTCACTCTACTAGGTCTTTTAGTTTAATTTATTAAATTATCTAAAGAATTTTTTACTTAGATTCTGATGAAAATCTTCACCATATAAATATTGTATAAATGTATTTGATTTACATATTTCTGGATATTATTGTTTTAGTTTATCGTTCAACATGTAGTGATTTTGTTGTATATCAATGTAAACTTCGATTTATTAATGTATTTTGTTGTATTTGAATGTTAATTTGTTGCCATACGAAGGAGAATCAAATAATTTTGAAGAAGACAATGAAGGAGAATTAGAAGATGACTTTGAAGTTTACAATTATGAAGAGGGGGATTAGGCAAACCATATAATTTTTCTTGAAATTAAAATTTTGTTATGGAAATTGTATTAGTTTTTTTTTAATGACATGATATTTGTTAGTCAATCTTAATGTTTATAGTTAGTATCATCTTTATTTAGTTGTGATAGTTAAACACTTTGTTACTGCAAATATTGTATTTAGGTAAACACATGATGGGTTTCCCCTCTCTCTCGCAAAATGTCAAAAGCCATAAATGTATAAGTCTAGCCTTAGATAACAATGTAAGCTTCTTTTTCATTTAAAGTCTTGTTTCTTAATATTTCTACCATGATTTATTATACGATTACATTACCTAAAAGATCCATAATTTATTTTTATTAATTTTTTCTTGTATTTATTTACAGGATTAGAATTCTAGAACATGCTACTTTTACAGTTATTTTAGGATAAGTTTTGTTTAATTTAAGAATTATGAGATGCTACTAGATTTATATTGTAATTTAATGATAATGTTTTGAATTTAGAGCATCCTTGGATATTATTATCTATAAGTATGTCATTGAACATGTAATGATTTATCTTTTAAGTGATGTTAATTATTACAATTAAAAAAGATTATGTGTGCATTATTATGTCAATTAAAAAATAATTTGGTGATAAAAAATACTAGTAATTAAACATAGTAATCAATTATGAGTAAATTTTATGACAATAATAGTAATAGTCATTGTTGTTATAAAGTCTAAACTATGACGATTAAGTTATCACTAATGTCTTGAATATTTGTGACATGATTTTGTCATTATTATATAGAAATATTAGTGACAACATTTTAATCACAATATATATCATTTTTTGTGACATCCAAATAGAAGGCCACTGATACAATAATGACTTGCATATTAGTGATGAGCTGACCAATTAGAATTTCATCACATAAATCATATTTTCTTGTATAGAATCTTTGTCACACTTTTCATCGGGGCAAATTATGTGTTGGGTTTTTTAAATATAATTAGTAATGGTGAAATGTATAGAAACTTTGTCACACTTTTCCAACAAATTTTGTTAAAAATCTATTGATTGGATGGGTTGGGTCGGTTTATAGTGTTAGTCGTTTGAAAGAAGAGTAGATATGAGTTGAATTGGACGGTTCGATTTTGAGCCTTGGTACCTCAAAAATTGAATCCGACCATTTTGTTAAAGTATTTGCTTCTTGCACCACTTGATTTGCTTCCTATACCCCATTCCTGAATGAAATTTACATTCCAGATTAGCCATTTTGAAATGTAAAAATTTGCATTCAGGATTACATTTTTGAAAGGCTAATCTAGAATGTTAAATTACATTTTGAAAGGTTAAAAAGGTACAGGAAACAATTATCCCATGTTAACAATTCAATTATTTAAGTTATGTTGTGACCCTACAATCCATACAAAGTTGTATTCCATTACTCAGCCTACTAAGCAACTCACTTGCTCTAGAAAAAAAAAAAAAGGACTTTTGTCTGTTGCATCACTCTTGCCTTTTCGTTGCCAACTTTCCATTTCATTCTATTTCAAATCAAATCTTCTTCTTGTGTTGATTGCAATGACTCTAGTTAATGAGATAAAAAGGAAGAAGTCAAAATGCAAAGATGATTGATGAAAAGTTGTATGATGATTAATGAAATTAATTTCACATCTTAAACCTTGAAAAATGGATCCTCACCCAACAAAACTTTGTATGGCCTCCACAAATAAGTTTATGTGTTGATCCTTTGTCTCTCTTGTCGTGGAAGGATTTTAGTAATTTAATTACATGCTATAGTAAAATAAAATAATCATTTTTAATGATAATTTTCTAATATACAAATTTGATATTAAAAAAATAATTACATATTTATTTTATTTACTCACAACTTTGTATGGATTGATTGAATACCACTTTTTCATTAGTTAATTAATATATTAAATAATAGAGAAAAATTAAAGACGGAAACAAAATTCAACTGCGTAGTTTTACAAGGTAATTTTCACTAAAAATTCATACAATTTGATATTTTCATTGCATCACATTATTTTAATGAATAATATGATATTTTTAAAATATCAAACAAATATTTATGGCTAGAAAACATGCATTGGAGCATTGAAAGTTGTTTAATTTATATTTTACAAAAAAGTTATTAAGCGATACTAGGACAAGAATTTGACATCTAAGGTCAATGTCTTGTATGTTATAATATCTATTTTGTAGTTGAATGGAGAAGAGGAGAGGGAGAAGTCATGAGTTTGAACCCCTATCACCAACAAAAACTAATAAACTAATTTAACATTTATCGATGGAAAAAAAAAGCTCAATGATCTTTTCTTATATACATATATAATATGTATGATGTATTTAGCTAGTTAAAGAATGTCTAGTTATGATAAAATGATCTAGTGAAATAGTTTTAATGGAGGATCTCAAGAGAATGATTTGAGAAAGATTCTTTTTGTAAGACTTCATCTATTCAAACCACATCAATCTAAGTAAGTCCTGCACAACCAAATGTAAAATCACATATTTGAAGGCCCCACAAAACAAATCCAAAAGCATTCTTATATTTATTTAACATTGAAAATATTTCTATAAACACATTTACAATTGTGATTTAAATTGATATATAGAATACATTTATTTTAATTAATTTAATATAAAACAATGTCCATTACAAGCATATATAACAACAATAAATGGAGATGATGAAGACATTTTCTTTATATCCTAATACATCATCCAAGAGACATGATTAGACTTGAATTGCATTGTCAGTAAAAAAAAAACTTTAAGGTACACAAATTAAATGCAAACACTCATCCCATAGAATAGAAGAAACTCATTGCATATCTATTTATATTCCCTTATATGACATTACTATCTAGTGAAATTTTTGTCCATGATTAAAAATAAGAGATAGATCAAGAATTTATATAATAATATTAAAAAAGAATTAAGGGACTTTGATGGTGAAAATTTTCATTGGAGAGAATCTCAGTAAAAATTCCAAAGGATCCATTTCCCAAAGCATATGTACATTCATGAAAAGAAAATACCATTACATAATGACATTCCTATAGAAATCATAGAGTAGACTTGTCTGATGGCTAATTATGATAATAATTGGTAAAATTTAAAAAAAAAACTTCAATTACATTAAGAAATTAAACTAAGAGAACTAGTAGAGTGAAGTAGTAGCATAATCAAACTACTTACAAAAAAGGTCAAGTAGATTTGTTGCAAAAATCCATGTGGTTACATACTCCTCAATAATGAGAAAGTGCTTGAATATCAATTAAAAAGTCAACTTTCATACAATGAATAATAAATTTAATTGTACTTTGCCCTTTAGCATAAAGATATTAACTTGGTGACTAAGTCTGAGTAAGTTTAATTAATTACTTTTCTGAACCTAAAAACATTACTTGAAATGCACCATGTCTTTCATCAAATCATTAATGGGATGACCTTGTATGCTAAGAAATAAGAGCTTTTTCTTTTTCTCCATTGGTGTTTTGGTGGCCAGCTTTATCATTGCATATTTGAATTTATTTTCTTCAATTGCAAAATACAAGCTTGAGAATGGGTTTTTTTTAACACATTGTTGGTTAGTGTGTAGTTAATCTTAGTCGTGCTTCCACAAGAAAAGTTTAGAGACATTGAGAGAATCATAGGTCTTTGTATTCGTTGATCAAGTCAGTAATATTAGGGTAGGAGCTTTTATGCTTTCTTCAAGAATTCATCACCAAATTTGTGAATATATGACTTCCCTAAAGGTATGGTAGAGTAGAATTGCATGAACAAAGTGGACTTATCACTTGCAACAAGCATTAGAATTATGTACATGAAAAAATTACCACCATATACATCATGGTATATGTGGCCTGGTACATTTGACATTCATGTTTCTTGTATTTTCTTTTCAAATAGAAACTTTCATGTTAAACATTATTGATAAATCCACACAGATATTGTATTTATGTATTTTCTAATTTTTCAAATCTTTCATATTGAACCGAAATATAAGAATGGACGAAGATCTATCTATTATTGGAAAAATCCAAATATACTACGATAAAAATCCTAGGGATATTAAACGACTTTGTTGAGTTTGAAGATCAAATTTTGCACGCTAAATTAACATGGAGATGTACTAGCATGTAGAAGTTTTATATGCAAGTAAAACATCTCCATTTTAATTAACCATGCAAAATTTAGTCTTCAACCTCAATGAAGTCATCTTGAACATTCTTATGATTTTTATTATAGTATATTTGGCTTTTTCCAATAACTAATTGATCTTCAGCCAATCTTTCATTTATGTTTAATAGAAAACATTCAAAAAATCAGAAAACACATAAACACAATCACTGTATGGATTTATACATAATATTTTATATGGAAGTTTCTATATGAAAAGAAAATACAAAAAGCATGTAATTTTTCTTTGGAAAAATTGGGTTGCATATCCAGGACATATAGACAAAAACTTAGTTTTTGAAAATTGAAAATCAAGTGCACCTAGACACATGTATCCAAGATATATATGGTGGTAGTTTTTCCATGTATGGAATAATAATGCTTTTAGCCAATGATAAGTTCATATTATTGATATGTTCCTTCTCTACCATAGCTTCAGGGAATTTATTGTACTTATAAAATAGGTTGTTGATTCTTGAAGAAAGCATAAAGATTCCCTCCTCAATATTATAAATTTGATCATTGAAAAACAATTGAGATTAACTACAAGCTATCCATCAATGTGTTAGAAAAGAAATCCCTTCTCAACCTTCCACTTTTCAATTGAAGAAAACAAATTCAAACATGCAATGATAAAATAAAGAAAACAAACTCAGAAAAATCATGTTTGGCTGCAAAAAAATAAAAAACATAGAGAAGTTCAATCCACATGTGTTGAAGCAAAGGAACTACATATGATTCATACGATATATTTGTGAACTCAAATATCATTTTTTATATTTGTACCCAAAGATATAAAGGAACAAAGAGTTGTTAATAAGATTCATTTTTTAATATTTGATTAGATACAAAAGAATATACTATCGTTAGAGTTTAATTTTGAACTATCCACACAATAAGATTTCAAAGAAATTGAATGAGAGGAAAAAAACTCAAAACAAAATAAAACATATAAATGAAAGGAAATGAAGAAACTAAGAAAACAAATGGGTAAGGAAGGAGAAACAAACTTATTGTTTGGAGGCCCGGTTAGTAGTTTTTTTCACCATGGATCCTAGAAGAGATTTATCAATTTAAAGGAGAAAATGGTGATAGAAGTTAATGGAAGAAGTGATGATGAGAGTGAATTGAACTAAAAAATTAAATAAGAGTAACACTCATTAATTAGAATTGAAATCACTTTCCACTAGTACTTGCCTAATTTCTGGTTTCATTTCATGCGAGTTATTAATCCTTCCTTCCTAAGTATCGTGTGGGGACCATTCCTCCCAATGACAATGTTTTTTCATAATAATATTTGAGATGAATTTTTATGTAGTGAATTTATGTGATAATGTTATATGACAAGGAAATAAGGAATATATTTTCTTACACTTGCACTAAACATATTTTTATTAGTTAAATTTATTAAAAATTGAAAATTGAGTACGGTTTAATAAATAATGAATGCCGTTCACATTATTTTGTGATATCTAATATATTTTAATTAATAGTGAAAATTTATTAAAAATAAAGTTTTTAGTATTTTTTTGATATTTTTGAGATCTGAAATGTGTTTTCTTGAAACATATGTTTATTTATAATGCCTTTTCGTGATACTTTAATACAAGTTTTGGTAAAAGCATTATTAAATATTAATATATTAAAATGAAAAAAATGTATTTATTAATTTTATTATTAAATATTTGATTTGAAAGAACTTTTCTAGAAATTTAATGATTATTGAAAGAAAAAAATTATTCTATTTCTAGTACCTGCCATTTGAATTGCGCACAAAAGAAAGAAAATAATTAATATTTGCATCATCTTTTTATTTAACATATACAAATTAAATATGTGACTTTAATCTCTATGTTGTGTGAGTATAAAAAAAAACTAGCAATAAATAAATAAGAAATCATGATAGGTATGATTTTGATGATGTATAACAATTTATGATTTAGTAACAATATAAAAATTGATAGACATTACAATAATTTTCTTTAAAGTCATATTAATAAAGTTCTAATTGGTTGGCAATGTAAAACATTTTACATTGATAGTTCATAGAAATTAAATTATTTTTTTTATCATATCATCTTTGTTATTTTATTGAAAATAAATTTAATATTTAATGTTAAATTTATGTTATCTAATGATTCTTCATTATATATATCAAAAGTAATATATTTATTAACTTTAAGAAATAATATAATATTAGGTGTATTAAATAATATTTAATGATAAGTTATTTAACAATATTATTAATTTTTTCATAACATATAATGTTATTATTGGATTAAATTATATTATTAAATAGTATTTAATATATTATTAAATTTAATTCTAAATTAGGTGTAGTAAATAATTTAATTATTAATATTTTATAAAGTAAATTATTCTTTATTTATGTATTACTTAATTCTATTATATATGTGTGTGTGCCTTGATTGAGCATTTGTAGTTTAATATTTTTTTATTCTTATTAGCTCAATTGACATCTCTTTGACCCTTATTTTCTCACCTTAACTCAGTTTTGGTCTTATACAAATGATTGAACTTCATTGAGAATTGTAGCTTATTTTTAGATTTTGGGCTTACGTGACATATCTGCCTTGTGCATGACCTAGAGAACACTACAGAACTCCAAATGGAGAGTGTGAGTAGTCCCTTTGAATCTAAGAAAAAGATATTCAATTTTGTCAAAAATATGTTTTGGCCAATTCTGCCATTTTGAGGGTCAATTTGAGCTTTGAAGTCAGAACCTCTGCACTTGAATAATTGGGCTCCGAGTTTGGGTTTTGTTTTCTGTAATTAGTTTAATTAGATGGATTAGATGAGCCTAACAAAGGCCCATCACTTCCTTCTAAATAGTCAGTCTATATATTAGTAGAACTTAGTTAGTTAGTTAATTTTATAAAAAAAACAAAATTAGTTACTTATTATGCAAGCTTTAGGATCAAACTTTTTTCTTTCAATTGTTCTTCATTCTTCTTTCTCTTTTCATTTTTGTTCTTCAATCTTCTTGCACAAAATTCCATGGCTTTTCCATTGATGATGATCATGGAAGGCGAAACACTTCATCAATCCAAGAATCCACTCCAAGCAAGGCTGAATTTGAGTTTTGGTTTAGTATTTCTAATCTTTGTGAATGTTCATCTTTCTCTACAATCCTATTTTCTATTTTCATGATTATGATTATGCTTTGGATTGAAAATGGATTAGGTTATGGATTAGGTTATGGATGATTTTCCAACCTAATTTGAGATCTCAAACAATATAGGGATTGATTCGATTGAACTTTCTTTAATGCATTTGGCTAAAATTTCACATTGAACATCATTTGTAGTAACTATGATAATTCGATTTACACTGGGTTAATGAATTGGATTGATGCTATTAAACTTGAATTGTATGTTGTTCTTGTTGTGTTCTGTTTCTCCATCTCTATTTTTGTGTTTTCACATTCTTATACAATCGCCTACAAACTGTTCCATGAAATCCCTCCTTATTGTTTATAAGTGAATGGATATAGAAACCAAATTGAATCATATTTTTGAGTCGACCTAGGTTAATCCTGTGCTGTAGAATTTCCTAGTTTATTTGTTTTTGGAACAACTCAGCATCATTATCAAAACTGTATGATACAATTTTCTTTTCCTTAAAATATACTGAAGGCTTATTAAAATATTTATTGTAAAAAATAAGTGTTAAAGTTAAAAACATTAATGTAGCATTTACTAACTTTCACTCACTTATTTATAATTACTTAATAATATGATAATGTTTTATAAAATAAAATATTAAATAAATATAATAAGTAATAATGTATAAGTTCTATTAAGTTATTAGTTTCTTTATTAATAATTATTATTGTACAGTCATCTTGCTAAAATCATATTAAATTCTTGGTCTAATTAGATATTTTATCATCATGTTTTTTCAGTTTTTGCATATTTTACCAATTCATTAAATGTGTAACAATGTGTTGTCATGTCCCATTAAAACGACCTCACTTTTAATTTCTATAATTTTTACAAAATGATACATTTTTTTTTATAACCAACATGATAGTAAAATGCATGAAAAAACCTTGAGTGGTAAAATATACAAAATTTTAAAACATGAAGACAAAATGTGCAAAAAAATTGATAATAAAATTTACAAAATGATGATAGTTAAGTGATAAAATGTGTAATTAAGCCTAATATTTTTATAAGGAAATTAAAAATTTTGAAAGATATTTATGCAAAGCGAACATAAAGAAACCGAAAAATAATTGAAAATTCTTTAATTGAAACTTTCTACATCATAAACTTAGTGATGGGATATCTATTTTCAGCTACGGTATTTGTTCATCTTAATTAAAATTATTACTTAGAATGCATATGAATTGATGTTAATAAACATTTTGATATATTATATCATTTTTTTTGTGCTTGAAATTGCTATATCCAAATTTCCTTTTGCTCTATATAGCAATTTTATGATGACTCAGTCAAGACATTGGGACAGTAGGCCAGAGGTCGAACCGGTGATATATATATATATGATCAATCCATTGTCAGTATTTCAATATTACATGATCAGTTATTACTATAAATTATTAGTTATTACTCCATCCATCCCTAATTATAAAACTCTTTGAACTAATTCATGCCCCTTCAGAAAAGTAATTAACTTAGTTGATAACATTAAATATGTCAATTATTTGTATTATCATTAAAAAATTATCCTTTCTTATCTACTATCTATTTGCTTCTCATTAATGTTTGGAGATAGAATAATTACATAAGTATATGTAGAAAAAAATAATTAATACACCTAGAATTAAAAAATGGTCTTATAAAAAGGGACAAACTAATTTATGAAAAAGATCTTATGATTAGTGACGAAGGGAGTATATTGTTATCAAGATCAAAATAATATTGTAGGACTATATTATATGCTAGTATTCAATAATTACTTATTAATAGTTGAAAATGTTTTAGAAATGTTAAAAAATATGTTAAAAAAAAGAATTGAAAAAAATTCAAAATTGATTAGTCGGGTAAAACTAGTTTGGGCCACTGGTTTTGACCAAACCTGGCCGGGTCAAACCAAATTGATGTTGGTTCCAATCCAATAGCTTAATCGGACTAGTTAGGTCACCGGTTCGATTTTCACAATTATGCTATATAGTAATGAATATGTCATAATTGTTTTTTGACAACAATATATTATTATTGTTAAACTTTTGTTACTAGTTATCAAATATTAACTTATATGATAATTATCTTCAATTTCATTGTATTCAGGTTGTCTTTATTATGTATAGATACAAGAAAACTTTGATAATGTTAGTAAGTAACTAAAGTATAGTAAGATATTATAGGCATAATTAATATTTTTTAATATAACCTTGTCAACTATTTATTAGGGGTGATCGGTGCTCAAGTTTGGGTCCAAAAATTTCAAATAACAACAAATCATAATACTTGTAAATTAGACCCATTTCCATCCAAATGGACCATTAGGTTGGACAAATTTCAGGTGTGTTGGTGGATTGAAGCAAATATGGACTTAATTTTTTTATCTTGTCCTTGTCATCTCACCTCAACATCACTACACTTTGAAATATAGATTCAAAGAAAATGCTTTTTAGAATAACTTTTTGGAACTATTGTAAAAGAATTGTTTTTAAAGAACACTATGACATTTTTTGTAAATAAAGCCAATGTTTTTTAGAACGGTTGTGAAGGAACCGTTACAAAAAGTTACCTTTAAGAACGATTTTAATTCAAACCATTCTAAAAGCTTTTATCTTAGATCAGTTGTGTATTAAATCATTCTTAAAGATGCTGTTTTTAAAACACTTACAACCATTCTAAAAACTCTCCCGTGCAACAAAACCCAGAATCCTCTCTCCAAAACCCTCAAGCTCTCTTTCTGAATCCTCAGTAGATGTTTCCCTTTCTCTGCAACTAAATCTTGCATGGTGGGGTTTCCCTTTCTCCATGGTGGCAATTCGCTCTCTCTTTCTCCACGATGGCTCCACCTTTGTCCCTTAGCAAAGTTAGATCCTCGTTTCACTTTTTGTGCCTATCCAAGATGCATCTTCTTGCTAATAACTCTAATCTTCCAATTTGAGGTCACATCTTTTCTTGTGCCTATTCGGTGTTGATGCCAACAATTTACAATGTGTGTTGTAAAAATTATGATTAGTTCTGATGTTGTATCTATAGTTGTTGAAGAATACTCTAATAAATGTTGCAACTGGAAACTTTCTTGTTTCTGCAGAGGATTTGTCCCCAAATAGCTTTCGAGCAGGTTATGTTTCTATCACTTCTATTTCTATTTTTTTAAGACAAAAACTAATTGAGATAGATAAGGAATTAAAAACTAGAAAATTTATTAGAGAATGTTATTAATGTGTGATTTCCTATCACACTTATGATTAAGTTAATGTGGTTAAGTGTTTCGCCTTGGTTACTTTGGCTAACTTATAACACAAACTTTTATTAAGAGATTAGTGGAATTTTAGTTCTTACTAGAGAATTGCACTAAAAATACTTAGGAAACCGTGTCTTGATTTTGAAAGAGGTTGTTTATGGCTTATTCAATCTTTAGTACCAATGTGTCTAAAAAGTATTGCACAAGTGCACTACGGTACAATTTAAATTGCAATAAAAATACGGTGCTATTTTGGGGAAGCCATTAGATCCATGTATTATTCACTGCTGGATAGCTACTTGTTTTGAGCTTGTAATTAAATCTTGAGAGCTAAAACATTTTGTGCATGTTTAGCTTGAGTTGCTACATAGTATTGTTGCAACCTACCTTACGACGGACGTAGTGTGCGAAAAGCAAAATATGTGTCTTTAAAAAGAAAGATGCGTGGGAGTCGCCACCAACGTTTATTTAAGGAACACGTTAGAAAAACCCAAAAAGAGGTCTGCGAATTTTGAAAATAAGGGTTCGGGAGTCGTTTACGCATAGAAAAGGTATTAGCCAAACGCGCCCGCCACAAGGGATAGTAGCCTTTAATCAAGTGTGCACAACGTGACTTCAAAATTATTTATTTTTCCCTTTTTATATTTCTTTATTTTTTGGGGTCGACAAGGAGGGGCTGCCCCTGCTCCTACATATCCTTAGGTGCGATGAGGAATTCTGACCTACGTAGTTCTTTAAGTTTGAATGTTTGTGGGTTAAATTGATTTTATGTTTTTCAAAGATTTATTTTAATTGCGAACAAAGAGTCGTTAAGGCGTTGGATCTTGAAATGATATTTTAAATTTTGAAACGCGGAGAGAATCGTTAAGGCATTGGACCTTGAAACGATCTCAAGTGATATTTGATAAAAGGAGTTTGGTTGTGGATTGATTTACTTCATTTGTTTTTTTTTTTGTTTATTAATCTATCGTCTTACAAACAAAAGAAAATGATTTCACGACACCATTGGTTAGCTAGAATTAAACCTTACAAATGAAATGAAATTACCAACGATTAAGGGGAGAAGATGAATACATACATAATATTAGAGAGGACCCATAAGGGTACATGGATTACATTCAAATCTTAAGAAAAGGAAGAAGAACTAACCGGCTGTTGCACAGGGTACAAGGTTAGCAAGAGAAGTGATGTAGGGAATGATCCTCGGTTGCAATTCAGCAGCGCCTCAGCTTCACTTTTCTTCTTTTTCCTTCCTCTCTCATCTTTCTGAACCTTGGAGTCCCTTAAACCCCCCCCCCCCCCCCAACATGGCTATTTATAGGGAAAAAAGCCATTTCGGGGTGGTTGAAGCTCACCCAGGCGAGCTGATGCTTAGCCCTGAAGGAATGAGCTCGCCCAGGCGACCTGGTTGCTTAGGCATGAAGCTATTTCATGGCCCAGGCAAGCCAGATGCTAGCCTGGGCGAGCTAGCTAGGGTCTAGAAAATCCAAAAAAAAACCTTTTGCCCCCTTCCTTGGTATCTTTTTGTTTTCTTGATCAAAACATTGAGTGATTCCTTACTTCGCACTGTAACTAGCGCCAAATACCACAATTCGACTAGCAAGAATCAAAATATCATATTGAACGATATTTCCCGAACAAAATTAGGGTCTAACAAGTATAAATTATAATTTTAAAATTATGACATATAGGGCATATAATAAAAGTTATAGGTTGAGGACATGGTGAATATGATTAAAATGTAATGTTTTGTGAAACTAAGTCTATGTACCTCTGTCATACCCTAATTTCGTCCGGGGACCTTTGCTCGATGACGTGCGACCATTCTTTGGTCCTTGTGAGGTGCTTGGCACCCATCATTAGGCAATTTATGAAATTCCAGGACATGCCGAAAAACCAAAAAATGTTGATGCACAATCCGTAAGTTTCCGTGACACATCGGAAATCAAAAGGAAGCATCGTTGCATAATTAAGTGAGGTTCCGTAACATTCCGTAAATCAAAAAGGGGATGATTATGTAATCCGCAAGGTTCCGTAACATTACGGAAAGAAAACAAGTATCGTTACGAAATTCGTAAGTTTCCGCAACTTTACGAAAAAAGAATCACCAAAAAACAGCAGAGGGGGGTGTACTTAGTAAAAATGGGGGTGCAAATAGCAACCAGGCCCATTTGGGCCCTCCAGAAGATTCCTCCAGAAGGCGGTTGCTTCTGGAGGAAGCAACCCTGCTCGCCTGGGCGAGCTGAGCTCGCCTGGGCGAGCTGGGCGGCAACCACCTCCCCTATTTTGCTATAAATAGGGGAGGAAATGAAGAAGGAAGGGACCCCAGCCCTTTAGGCACTTGTTCCAACAAGACACGAGACATCCATGTCCGCTCCTGAGCCATCGCTCGTGTACTGAAAAGAGGAGAATGGATTGGGACCAGCTCTTGGCCGGGGCAGGAGGTAGAACAATCAATTGGTTCCCCCGATGGAAGGAAGGAAAAGAAGGAGTCCTTTTCTCATGTGGAAGATACCCAAACATTCCGCTGGTAGGAACGAGGGGTTGTATTAATTACAATCCCACGCTCGCTATAAGACAACTAGGGTACCCCATGAGGGGAGCACCGACGGAAGAAAGCATGTCTCCTTTCCTTGTGAGGGATCTCGGCGCACAAAATTCCAAGACTATACAAAGGATCCATAAGGCATGGGAAACCCCGTTAAGGAAAGATCAAGAGCTTAGAGGCATTCGTAATGGCATCATTGGTGGGTACCACGAATGGCTGAAGGTTCACATACGAGGTTTAGATTGGCTCGCCAAGTTAAAAGTCGTCAGCGAAGAGAATTTTGAAGCACCGGAAGAGGACGAGGAAGTCCAAGCTCTCAAAAGCGAGTTAGGAAAGGCAAAACTCGCCAAGGAGAAGTCCAAGTTGGCTGCTATACACGTTCGGAAGGAGTGTGCCGGGTTACGGGAAGAGAATGCAATTACCGCAAGAGCCCTTGAACAAGAAACCAAGAGGGCTCGCAAGGAAGAGTATGGCCGGAACAAATTTCGCGGAGCTCTATGGGGTAGCAATAATGAACTCAAGTTGCGAAGGGAAGAAAGGGACCAGTCGCGAGCACATAGCATGGTTCTGAAAGAGGAGTTGATTGCTTGTTCAAGGTCCAAAAGAAGCTTGTCTCAGCGTCTATGCGAGACAGAAACCAACATGTTAGCTATCATCGCCAGGTACCAAGAAGAGTTGGGTCTAGCCACGGCCCACGAGCATAGAATCGCGGATGAGTATGCCCAAGTATATGCGGAAAAAGAGGCTAGAGGAAGGGTGATCGACTCTTTACACCAAGAGGCAACCATGTGGATGGATCGGTTTGCTCTTACCTTGAACGGGAGTCAAGAACTTCCCCGATTGTTAGCCAAGGCCAAGGCGATGGCAGACACCTACTCCGCCCCCGAAGAGATTCATGGGCTTCTCGGCTATTGTCAGCATATGATAGACTTAATGGCCCACATAATTAGAAATCGTTAGGAAACTTGTATGGTCTCTCAGACCTTGACTAGATATGATTTCTTTTTTGGAATAAAATGAGTTGGTCCCATGTTTCTACCCCAAAAGCTTGTGCAAATCAAATCACTCCCACATCTCATCTCTAGCATGCATTTTCTTTCTTTACCCACTCCTCACGTTTGGTTTTTTAGGGAAAACACCATAACTAAATGCGCCGCAAGGGATCCCTATCGCACCAGATCCAAATCTAGAACGATGGGTGATCAAGAGGAGACGCAAGAACAGATGAAAGCCGACATGTCGGCTCTGAAAGAACAAATGGCCTCCATGATGGAGGCCATGTTAGGTATGAAACAGCTCATAGAGAAGAACGCGGCCACCGCCGCCGCTGTCAGTTCGGCTGCCGAAGCAGACCCGACTCCCTTGGCAACTACGCACCATCCTCCCTCAAACATAGTAGGACGGGGAAGGGACGCACTGGGGCACGATGGCAGCCCTCACTTGGGATACAACCGAGCGGCTTACCCTTATGGATTGCCGCCCAACTATTCACCACCCATCTTGCAAGAAAATGCGGGCCATATTGCTTCTCCCGTCCATGAAAAAGAGCCTCCTCAGCAGCCCGACGAAGTCCATAAAGACCCTCAAGATTATGCTCGGAGGGATGTCGAGTTTTATCCCCCGATCCCCGAAGGGCCGGCACCAGGCACGTTGCCCCAACCCAACGTCGCGGCGTCGCCGATAGTTTTGTCTATGGAAGGGCCGCCCCCGGCAACTGAAGAAAGGAGGAAGCTCGATCTCCTTGAGGAAAGATTGAGGGCTGTGGAAGGATTTGGGGACTATCCGTTTGCAGACATGACGGATCTTTGCTTAGTACCCGATGTTGTTATTCCCCCGAAGTTCAAAGTGCCGGACTTCGACAAGTATAAAGGGACGACTTGTCCCAAAAACCATCTCAAGATGTACTGCCGTAAGATGGGCGCTCATTCTAAAGATGAAAAGCTGTTGATACACTTCTTTCAGGATAGCTTGGCCGGAGCTGCGGTAGTGTGGTACACTAATTTGGAAGCTTCCCGTATCCGTACTTGGAAGGATCTGATTACCGCCTTCCTAAGGCAGTATCAGTACAATTCTGATATGGCTCCTGACCGTACTCAACTGCAGAATATGTTTAAGAAAGAGGGTGAAACCTTTAAAGAATATGCGCAGCGATGGAGGGATTTGGCGGCACAAGTAGCTCCTCCCATGGTTGAGAGAGAGATGATCACCATGATGGTAGACACTCTGCCAGTGTTCTACTATGAGAAGCTAGTGGGTTACATGCCGTCCAGCTTTGCGGATCTGGTGTTTGCCGGGGAAAGAATCGAGGTTGGATTGAAGAGAGGAAAGTTTGATTACGTTTCCTCCACAAACGTGAACGCCAAAAGAACCGGGGCAACAGGGGCAAAAAGGAAGGAAGGAGATGCCCATGCCGTCTCTTCAACACCCGCATGGGTCAAACCCCAGCAAACACCTCATGGTACCCATCAGTACGCGCAACATCACCCAAGCTTCTCGGCTCATGCTGGGAACGCCTCTAGCTCAACACCCGTGCAGCCTAAGGCGCCCACCCAGAGGGAAGCTCCCCAAGTTCCAACTCCGAACACGCCTCGACCGGCCGGTAATTCCAACACGACAAGGAACTTCCCTCCAAGGCCATTGCCGGAATTCACCCCGCTCCCAATGACGTACGAAGATCTTCTACCATCCCTCATCGCCAATCATTTGGCCGTGGTAACTCCCGGAAGGGTCCTCGAACCCCCTTTCCCGAAGTGGTATGACCCTAATGCAACTTGCAAGTACCATGGGGGTGCCCCGGGGCATTCCATCGAAAAATGCTTGGCCCTTAAATACAAGGTCCAACATCTAATGGATGCCGGATGGCTGACTTTCCAAGAGGATCGGCCCAATGTGAGGACCAACCCGCTCGCCAATCATGGAGGGGGAGCAGTTAATGCAGTTGGATCCGATAGGCCCCACAGGTCTAAACCGTTGAGAGATGTGGCAACCCCTAGGAGGTTTATCTTTGAGGCCCTACAAAAGGGAGGTGTGATTCCCCATAGTGGGTGTAAGGAGGATTCCTGTCTGCTACATCCCGGCGAGATGCATGACATGGAGACGTGTTTGGAAGTAGAGGAATTGTTACAACGGATGATAGACCAAGGTCGACTAGAAGTCGGCATTGAAGGAAAAGAAGAGCAGCATATATGCATGCAATCTACGGAGGGGAGTGGTGTTGCGAGGCCCAAACCCTTGGTGATATACTTCACTAAAAGTGCAGCCTCGCAAAAGCCCGGGCACTCCTTAATGGCCAAACCTGTTCCTTTCCCGTACCAAGATAGTCACGCGGTCCCGTGGAGATATACACCTCCGGAAAAGAAGGAAGAAGAAGTCACTGACGTCAGCTCGCTGTCGGCTAAAGTAACAAATATCACGGGACTGAGTGGTGTGACCCGTAGTGGTCGTGTGTTCGCACCTCCGGACCTACCAGTCCAACCCGCCGACGTCAAAGGAAAAGGAAAAGTGGTGGAGGAACAAGATGGCGAAGCACCCCACGCTTCGAATAAAGATATGCCAGCAAAGGGGCCCCCAGAGAAAAGGGATGGTAGAAAGGAGGTGTCGCTAGAGGAAGCCAGCGAGTTCCTTCGGATAATTCAGCAGAGCGAATTCAAGGTTATCGAACAGCTCAACAAAACCCCGGCTAGGGTCTCGCTGCTAGAGTTACTTATGAGCTCCGAGCCTCATCGGGCTCTGCTAGTAAAAGTGCTGAACGAGGCTCACGTGGCCCAAGATATCTCGGTAGAAGGTTTCGGAGGGCTGGTCAACAATATCACTGCCAACAACTATCTTGCCTTCGCCGAAGAAGAAATCCCCGCCGAGGGGAGAGGGCATAATAAGGCTTTACACGTATCAGTCAAGTGTATGGACCATATCGTGGCCAAGGTACTCATCGATAATGGTTCCAGTTTAAACGTGATGCCTAAGAGCACTTTGGACAAGTTACCATTCAATGCTTCCCATTTAAAACCAAGTTCAATGGTGGTTCGGGCCTTCGACGGCACTCGCCGAGAGGTTAGGGGAGAGATCGATCTCCCAGTACAAATAGGCCCTCACACCTGTCAAGTCACCTTCCAAATAATGGATATTAACCCCCCCTACAGCTGCCTGTTGGGGCGCCCTTGGATCCATTCAGTGGGAGTTGTGCCTTCTACACTCCACCAAAAGCTGAAATTCGTAGTGGAGGGGCACTTGGTCATCGTGTCAGGCGAGGAAGATATCTTGGTAAGCTGCCCATCCTCCATGCCTTATGTGGAAGCCGCAGAAGAATCGTTAGAAACCGCTTTCCAGTCTTTTGAGGTGGTCAGCATTTCCTCCGTGGACTCCCTCTTTGGGCAACCTTGTCTGTCCGATGCGGCGGTAATGATGGCCCGAGTTATGTTGGGGAACGGTTATGAACCCGGGATGGGTTTAGGCAAAGACAATGGCGGCATAACTAGCCTGATAAAAACCCAAGGAAATCGTGGGAAGTATGGTTTAGGCTATAAGCCCACTCAGGCGGACATGAAAAGAAGCATCGCGGGAAGGAAGGACAGTGGTCAGAGCTCGCGTTGGAGACAAGAAAGTGAAGGAAGCCCGCCCTGCCACATAAGTAGAAGCTTTATAAGTGCGGGTCTGGGAGACGAAGGTCAAGTGGTCGCAATATGTGAAGATGATGTTCCAAGTACTTTGGATTTGGTCCGACCATGCCCTCCTAATTTCCAGCTGGGAAATTGGCGGGTGGAGGAACGCCCCGGCATTTACGCAACAAGCATAATGTAAACCTTTACGGTTTTAAAAGCTCTATAGTTGGGCCTAGGCTTTAGAGTTTTCATTTTGTTAAGGCTTTGTGTCTTTTGTTTTTGAATTTATAATACAAGGATCTTTCTTCATCTGTTCCTGGTCTCTACCCATTCTCATTCATTTGCATGTTTACTTCTTTTTCTGAAACGACAAATTCGATGACGAGTCCCCCGAAGGTACTAATACCTGGGACCCGTCTATCAACTTCGAGCAAGAAATGAACCAAACGGAAGATGAAGGAGATGAGGATGTGGGATTTCCTTCGGAACTAGAAAGAATGGTCGCCCATGAGGACCAAGAAATGGGGCCTCATCAAGAAGAAACAGAGCTAGTAGACTTAGGAATTGGCAGTGGAAAGAGGGAAGTAAAGATAGGTACAGGCATTACCGCACCTATCCGTGAAGAATTAATAACCCTGCTAAAAGACTACCAAGACATCTTTGCTTGGTCATACCAAGATATGCCCGGTTTGAGTTCTGACATTGTGCAGCACCGATTGCCTCTAAATCCCGGGTGTTCCCCAGTAAAACAGAAATTGAGGAGGATGAAGCCCGAAATGTCCTTGAAGATAAAAGAAGAAGTGAAGAAGCAGTTTGACGCTGGATTTCTGGCCGTCGCTCGGTATCCAGAATGGGTTGCCAACATCGTACCAGTTCCTAAAAAGGGTGGGAAAGTACGAATGTGTGTAGATTACCGGGACTTGAATCGGGCCAGTCCCAAAGACAATTTTCCGTTACCACACATCGATATCCTCGTAGATAACACGGCCAATTTCGCTTTATTTTCCTTCATGGATGGTTTCTCTGGTTACAATCAGATAAAGATGGCGCCCGAGGATATGGAAAAGACTACTTTCGTCACCCTGTGGGGAACGTTCTGTTACAAGGTGATGTCCTTTGGACTCAAGAACGCCGGGGCAACTTATCAACGGGCCATGGTAGCTTTGTTCCATGATATGATGCATCAAGAGATCGAGGTCTACGTGGACGACATAATTGCTAAATCTAAATCTGAGGAAGAACACCTTGTCAACCTGCGGAAGTTGTTCGAGAGGCTTAAGAAATATCAATTATGGTTGAACCCCGCTAAGTGTACCTTTGGGGTCAAATCAGGGAAATTGCTTGGTTTCGTTGTAAGCCAGAAAGGGATAGAGGTAGACCCCGAAAAAGTGAAGGCTATCCTTGAGATGCCAGAACCCCGTACAGAGAGGCAAGTCCGAGGTTTCCTGGGGCGCTTGAATTATATTGCCAGATTCATATCGCAGCTCACAGCCATTTGTGAGCCGTTGTTTAAACTCTTGCGCAAAAACCAAACTGATCGGTGGAATGAGGATTGCCAAGAGGCTTTTGGAAGGATCAAAAAGTGCCTAATGAATCCTCCCGTGCTTATGCCACCAGTACCTGGAAGGCCTCTCATTTTGTACATGACAATCTTGGACGAGTCAATGGGGTGTATGCTGGGGCAACATGACGAATCCGGGAAGAAAGAGCGCGCTGTTTACTACCTAAGTAAGAAGTTCACGACCTGTGAGATGAATTACTCCTTGCTCGAAAGAACGTGTTGTGCTTTAGTATGGGCGTCCCATCGCCTAAGGCAGTACATGCTGAGTCATACTACTTGGTTGATATCCAAAATGGACCCGGTTAAGTACATCTTTGAAAAGCCAGCTCTCACAGGACGAATCGCCCGGTGGCAAGTCTTGCTATCTGAGTTTGATATAGTCTACGTCACCCAAAAGGCGATAAAAGGAAGCGCTTTGGCAGATTATTTGGCTCAACAGCCTCTTAACGACTACCAGCCCATGCATCCGGAATTCCCGGATGAGGACATCATGGCCTTGTTCGAGGAAAAGTTGGACGAAGATCGGGACAAATGGACTGTATGGTTTGACGGAGCGTCAAACATTCTAGGTCATGGCGTTGGGGCAGTGTTGATCTCTCCGGACAATCAATGTGTACCTTTCACAGCCAGGCTAGGATTCGACTGCACCAACAACATGGCCGAATATGAAGCATGTGCCCTAGCCGTCCAGGCAGCAATTGACTCCAATGTCAAACTACTCAAGGTGTACGGCGACTCGGCATTGGTAATCCATCAGCTGAGAGGGGAATGGGAAACTAGAGATCCCAAGCTGATACCCTACAAAGCCTATATCAAGGAATTGGCTAAGACCTTCGATGAGATCTCCTTCCATCATGTTCCACGCGAGGAAAATCAAATGGCGGATGCACTTGCTACATTGGCATCTATGTTCCAGCTAACACCGCACGGGGACCTACCCTACATTGAATTTCAGTGTCGTGGCAAACCTGCACATTGTTGCCAAGTGGAAGAGGAACGGGACGGAAAGCCCTGGTATTACGACATCAAGCGATATGTCGAAAGCAAAGAATACCCGCCAGAGATTGCCGACAACGATAAAAGGACATTGAGGAGGTTGGCAGCCAGTTTCTTCATGAGCGGAGGCACACTGTATAAGAGAAATCACGACATGACACTCCTGCGATGTGTGGATGCCAAGGAGGCAAATCACATGATCGAGGAAGTCCATGAGGGCTCGTTTGGAACGCACGCCAACGGGCATGCTATGGCTAGGAAGATCTTAAGAGCAGGTTATTACTGGCTTACCATGGAAAGTGATTGTTGTGTCCATGTAAGGAAGTGCCACAAATGTCAAGCGTTCGCAGATAATGTCAATGCCCCACCACATCCTCTGAATGTCATGTCCGCCCCTTGGCCTTTCTCCATGTGGGGAATAGATGTCATCGGGGCCATTGAGCCCAAGGCCTCGAATGGTCATCGCTTCATCCTCGTAGCGATAGATTATTTCACCAAGTGGGTCGAGGCGGCTTCATATACCAATGTCACGAGGAATGTGGTGGTCAGGTTCATTAAGAAAGAGATCATCTGCCGATATGGTTTGCCAAGGAAGATTATCACGGACAACGGCACCAACCTGAATAATAAGATGATGGCAGAGATGTGCGAGGAGTTTAAAATCCAGCATCACAATTCCACGCCCTACCGACCAAAGATGAATGGAGCCGTGGAAGCGGCCAATAAGAATATCAAAAAGATTATCCAAAAGATGACCGTGTCATACAAGGATTGGCACGAGATGCTCCCATTCGCGTTACACGGTTACCGGACTTCAGTGCGAACGTCAACTGGGGCAACGCCGTTCTCATTGGTATATGGGATGGAGGCGGTGTTACCGTTTGAGGTAGAAGTCCCGTCATTAAGGATCTTGGCAGAATCCGGGTTAAAGGAATCAGAGTGGGCTCAAACACGCTACGATCAGCTCAACCTCATTGAGGGTAAGCGCTTAACAGCCATGAGTCATGGGCGCTTATACCAGCAGAGAATGAAGAGTGCATTCGACAAGAAAGTACGCTTACGCAAGTTCCATGAGGGAGACCTTGTGCTAAAGAAAATGTCCCATGCTGTCAAGGACCATCGAGGGAAATGGGCCCCGAACTACGAAGGGCCTTTTGTTGTGAAGAGGGCTTTTTCCGGAGGAGCCCTGGTGCTTACCAACATGGATGGCGAAGAGCTACCTTCATCCGTGAATTCTGATGTCGTCAAACAATATTATGCTTAGAAGCTGGGGCAATTAAGGATGTCGCTGCATGTTCTCTATCTTTATGTGTTTTCTAGATTTCCCCCCCAGGGATTTCCGGTCCGTTGTATCTCTTGTTACGATCTTTCAAAGAAATGAACATGGATTTGAGGCTTTTAGTCCTCACGTTAGTTTCACACCTTGCGTTAATTTGTGATCGCCTGAGCCCTTCCGCTCAGTTCATGGGATCCCCCAAGCGCTTAATTAGAATTGAACCTGAACCAACTTTCCCTAAATTTTCTGCGTTTGAAAACATTCATGCATACGCATACGCATTCGCATGTATATTGTTGTGGTAAAACAGGGGCAGGATCGCCTTGGGCTACCTTTTGGAGTGAAGACAAAACATGAACGGCAGAAACCAGTCAAGGTAGAGTAATGATGCGGCCAAGATTGGCCATGCCTGGTTGTTTATTACTTGCAGGTGCTTAAGGATGAACGCAAGCGGGGATGGGGTCACGACCGACCGATCGTTACCCTTCTCTGTGCGAAACAAGCAGGGAATGTCGCTGCAAGGCAGCCCCGTATCCTTTGTATTTTGCAGCTTTCTTTTACTATTTGTTTGGGGAAATAGTAATGATAAAATAAGTAATCAACGCCTAATTCTGACCTAAGTAAGTTCAAGTTAGGCAAAATGCTAATCCCTGAGAAGGGAGGGGACATGGTTAATGTTCCCCTCAAAAAAAAAAAAAAAAAAAAAAAAAAAAGGGGGGGGGTGCAGGTTAGCTCGCCTGGGCGAGCCACCTCTGCACCAAAATATAAGAATGACGAGAGGGGGGACGTTTTTGCATTCAAAAACTTCCCTTCCCCCCCTTTCAAAAGCCATACCCACGGGATTGACGAGTTTGCAGCCCTAGGGTCATCCTTTTTCGCATTTTTTGATTCCATTTTGCGTTTTTGTTCATCACCAACAAGTAAGTATTCCATCCCTAAGCTTTCTAGCTTTTCATTGGTGTATTTTGATCTCCTTTTGGTGCTCTAAATTGTGGGAATGTGCTCAAATATATGGGGCAATTTTGATTTGTTTTCTTGCTTGATTAGGTTGAATTAGGGGTTTGTATGAGATGGCCCTAGGCCTATAATGCATTTTGAAGTAATGGGGCATGCCACATTGTCCCCGTTCTCTTGCTATTGATGCCTAAACGCGCGCCCACCAAGTGTTCGGTGAAATGCCTCAATGGCATTAGCGCGTGATTTTTGTAGGGAAACAACCCATGGGGCAATTTGGTTTGCACATATTTTTGGGACATGCATTCATTTTCGAAAGAGCTAGAGTAATTGCCCCGCATGTGTCCTAGGCCTAGAAACTAAAATTTTATGCAAAAAGAATACAAAAGGAGGTGCATATTGGGTAAAGTTACCTTTTTTTTTGGCCAGCAATCAGCTGTGGGCCACACCATAATATTTTCCCTACGCCTAGATGTTTAGGAATTGTGCTCGTCATGAATGTGTAGGTTTAGAATAGGTAGCAGGATACCTTTGGCAATTTGCACTTTGGGTATGAATAGCAAAATACTTGAATGTATGTATATATAATTTTTGGTAGTCAAAATGGCTCACAAAAAATATATATAAATATGTTGCATGAAGAAAACATATTGCAAAAAAATATACCTTTTAAATTTGAATGCAATTTTAGTCAGCAAAGAAAAATATGCTTGAATTTGCATGCGGCTTTAGGTAGCAAAAACTTGAAAAAAGAGCATGAAATGTAGCACCTTATTGTGGAGATAGTCAAGATTCATCATGAAGTTTGCGTATGTAGGTATTAGAAATGCCAAGATGTGCACATGTGCAATTTTTGGTGCCCCAAAATGCTTGAGTATGCATGTATGTGAGTTTAGCCAAGGGGATGTGTGTGATGTAAGTAACAAATACACCTTGGAGGTACGTGTAAATAATCTAGGTAACGAAGCTGCCTTGATTGTAAATGGGCGCATGTTTTTCGGTTAAATGTCTTGTGCAAGAGAACGTTTGTAAGGAAATAGGCGCATAAGCTTGCTCTAAATTTACATTGATGTTTGTATTTATGGGAGGAGGTTATATGCCATTTTTGCTTTAAGAGTAATGTCCCACTAAAACTAACTTTCCAAATGTTTGCCTTCGCAGGAATGGCCCCGAGGAAGCTTGCCTCAAAGAGGTCCAGGAAGGACAAGGCGGCCGAAGGAACTAGTTCCGCCCCGGAGTACGACAGTCACCGCTTTAGGAGCGTTGTACACCAGCAGCGCTTCGAAGCCATCAAGGGATGGTCGTTTCTCCGGGAGCGACGCGTCCAGCTAAAGACGTTAAAGAAGCGCTACTAGGAGGCAACCTAGTACCTTTTGAATCTATGCTTGTTATTTGATCACTTTTTATAGTAGGATGCACCTAGTTGCTCATGATCCTGGGGATTTAAATAAAACAAGCGCAAGCTCGGAAGGTAGTCATACCTCACAAAATATATATATGTATGTTTAGGTAGTGAAAATACCTTAGATATGCATGTATGTAAACAAAAAAAAAAAAAAAACACTTCACAAAATATATATGTATGTTTAGGTAGAAAGATACCTTAGATATGCATGTATGTAAACAAAAAAATACTTCACAAAATATATATATGTATGTTTAGGTAGAGAGATACCTTAGATGTGCGTGTATGTAAACAAAAAATACCTCACAAAACATATATATGTATGTTTAGGTGGCAAGATACCTTGGATATGCATGTATATAGCAAAAATACCTCACAAAAATATGCACATGTTTAGGTAGCAAAATACCTCATGAAAAAAAAGGAAAAAAAAAAAAAAACAAACAAGAAAAAGAAATAAACAAATGATAATGATAAAAAAAAAAAAAAAAGAAGGAGAAAAAAGAAAAATAAGTTGTCAAGCTGAAAAACCAACATGCTTTTAAAAAGAGACGATTTCCAACTTTTCTTTGAAAAAATTCATTCATTGATCATAACCGATTTTTGAAGAAAAAAATGTGTATACACCTGAAGGGTGAATGCTGTGAAGATTTTCCCAGACGCCCAAAATGGACTCGGATGAATGCACAAATGGATAAAAGAACATATTTTGGAAACATTGGGTTGATTAAAATAGAGGAAATGAATCCTGAGCCCTAGCATCACATGACCATAAAAATTTGACATTTGAGTGTCCGCATAGATGCATGCATGACCAGTTTTGCATAAAGTTTCCAAATCATCATTTTTGCATTTGTGTCATGGAAATAATGTGGGGCATCCCTTTTATCCTTGAGCCAAACCAAACCCCGACATGTATCATGTCTAGCCATTCTACAAACCTTGAGCCAAAATCCTGACTCACCATAAACCTTGACCTAGGGTGAGAATGTCAATCCTTACCCTCGGAAGCAAAAAAGAAAAGAAGGAAAATTCCCAATCAAAGAGTGGGAGAAAGCAAAAAGAAAAGAAAGGAAATTCCCAATCAAAGAGTGGGAGAAAGCAAAAAGAAAAGAAAGGAAATTCCCAATCAAAAAATGGGAGAAAGAAAAAAGAAAAAAGGAAGGAAAGAAAGTTCTTGATCAAAGAACTAGAAGAAATGTGCAGAAAGGTCTTTTGACCGGACAATATCTGAACAATACAGAATTGTCACCAAATGAACAAAAAAGGAAGGAAAGGAAACCACGACCTAAAATGGTCTTCTCCCTTTAATTACCAACCAAAATCCCGTGCGCTAGCGACCCTTTTTTTTCTCGCCCCGCACTAAACAAAAAAACAGAAAAAGAAAAAGCCAAAAACACACAAAAAACCGAAAGAAAAAAACCACCAAAAGAACCCATTCCCAAGGGAAGTCCTATTGATTCATGATCACGCGTGTAATTTTTTGATTTGATAGGAAATAATTTGCAAAGTCAAGTCATGACATATCTATGGTTCGGAATTAGGATGAAACACTTACCTGTGCGAGATTGATACACTTTGAGTGGATTTCTTCTATTTTTGTCGAACCCAGTGTTTCCTCTAAATGGTCATTTAGAAACGAAATGCTAACATCCAAAATCTCATTTATGGTTATGGGAGATTTCATCAGCAGACACTCCTTCCCCGGTAGACACATTGTTTTTCACTCAAAAAAAGCATATGCTGCTCTAAATCAGTTGGAATATTTGTCTCTTTGCTAAAGCATGTTTGCATTTTAGTGGAGAAAACAACGAGACTTTTTCAAGTCTCACAAGTTATCCAGAACTACGTAGGTCTGAGTTCCTCATTGGAGGATACGTAGGAGCAAGAGCCTCGCTTTTGTCGACCACACCGCCTTTTGTCGCCATAACTCAAGAGCTGGTAGCCCGCGGAGACACCTTACGGTTATCCGCACCTCGTCATTCAGTGACCCCAAGTGTCCAGAACTACGTAGGTCTGAGTTCCTCATTGGAGGATACGTAGGAGCAAGAGCCTCGCTTTTGTCGACCACACCGCCTTTTGTCGCCATAACTCAAGAGCTGGTAGCCCGCGGAGACACCTTACGGTTATCCGCACCTCGTCATTCAGTGACCCCAAGTGTGATTGATGAGCAGAGGCCAATGTGGTCATCTGGCCTTTTCCGGAGATGTCAGCATTTTCCGATGGAGACTTTTCAAGTCTCACAAGTTATCCAGAACTACGTAGGTCTGAGTTCCTCATTGGAGGATACGTAGGAGCAAGAGCTTTGCTTTTGTCGGCCGCCCCATAATCTTTGTCATACTGACCCTGAGGTCATGTGACGCACACCCCTTTTGTCATCCAGAGCAGATAACAAGCAGAGACCAAGTTTGGTCATTCTGCACCCATGATACGCGGAGATACCTTACGGTTATCCGCACCCTTTTGTCATCCAGAGCAGATGACAAGCAGAGACCAAGTTTGGTCATTCTGCACCCATGATACGCGGAGATACCTTACGGTTATCCGCACCCTTTTGTCATCCAGAGCAGATGACAAGCAGAGACCAAGTTTGGTCATTCTGCACCCATGATACGCGGAGATACCTTACGGTTATCCGCACCCTTTTGTCGTCCAGAGCAGATGACAAGCAGAGACCAAGTTTGGTCATTCTGCACCCATGATACGCGGAGATACCTTACGGTTATCCGCACCCTTTTGTCATCCAGAGCAGATGACAAGCAGAGACCAAGTTTGGTCATTCTGCACCCATGATACGCGGAGATACCTTACGGTTATCCGCACCCTTTTGTCGTCCAGAGCAGATGACAAGCAGAGACCAAGTTTGGTCATTCTGCACCCATGATACGCGGAGATACCTTACGGTTATCCGCACCCTTTTGTCATCCAGAGCAGATGACAAGCAGAGACCAAGTTTGGTCATTCTGCACCCATGATACGCGGAGATACCTTACGGTTATCCGCACCCCTTTGCCATTCAGACACGGTCGTGTCCGATGGCACGCAGAGACCAAGTTTGGTCATTCTGCACACATGATACGCGGAGATACCTTACGGTTATCCGCACCCCTTTGCCATTCAGACACAGTCGTGTCCGATGGCACGCAGAGACCAAGTTTGGTCATCCTGCACCCATGATACGCGGAGATACCTTATGGTTATTCGCACCCATTCTTTTGCTATCTGTAAGACAGAACGCTTGATAGCATGCAGGGGCTGACACAGTCTTCTGCACCTTTTGTTCCTCCGGGAACAACAAAGTCATTTACATGCGGAAATTTCATGGTCGCCCGCGACTCTCGTCAACCGAGAGGAGCGAAATTGGTGTCATACACTGATTTTCGGGGACCTTTGCTTGATGACATGTGACCATTCTTTGGTCCTTGTGAGGTGCTTGGCACCCATCATTAGGCAATTTGTGAAATTCTGGGAACAACAAGTCATTTGCATGTGGAGATTTTATGGTCACCCGCGACTCTCGTCAAATCGAGAGGGACGAAATTAGTGTCTTATCTTTACTTTTCTTTTATCTCCAATAAAAGACAAGTAAAGAGGGGCAACTGTCATACCCTAATTTCGTCCGGGGACCTTTGCTCGATGACGTGCGACCATTCTTTGGTCCTTGTGAGGTGCTTGGCACCCATCATTAGGCAATTTATGAAATTCCAGGACATGCCGAAAAACCAAAAAATGTTGATGCACAATCCGTAAGTTTCCGTGACACATCGGAAATCAAAAGGAAGCATCGTTGCATAATTAAGTGAGGTTCCGTAACATTCCGTAAATCAAAAAGGGGATGATTATGTAATCCGCAAGGTTCCGTAACATTACGGAAAGAAAACAAGTATCGTTACGAAATTCGTAAGTTTCCGTAACTTTACGAAAAAAGAATCACCAAAAAACAGCAGAGGGGGGTGTACTTAGTAAAAATGGGGGTGCAAATAGCAACCAGGCCCATTTGGGCCCTCCAGAAGATTCCTCCAGAAGGCGGTTGCTTCTGGAGGAAGCAACCCTGCTCGCCTGGGCGAGCTGAGCTCGCCTGGGCGAGCTGGGCGGCAACCACCTCCCCTATTTTGCTATAAATAGGGGAGGAAATGAAGAAGGAAGGGACCCCAGCCCTTTAGGCACTTCTCTCTCTTTGGAATTTGCTTGGAAAAATTGTTTCCGTGAAGAAGATCTAAGCCGAGGCGCTTCCGAAACGTTTCCGTAACGTTTTCCGTGAGGAATCTCGCAAAGGTTTGAACCGTTCTTCGACGTTCTTCATTCGTTCTTCATCGTTCTTCGATCTTCAACGGGTAAGTACCTCGAACCAAGCTTTTCGATTCATTCTATGCACCCGTAGTGGTCCACATTGTGTTTCGTGCATTTTGATTCTCATTTTGTTTACTTTTTATACCCCCTGTTGACGTGCTTAAGCCATTTTACTTAAGTCATTTCTCGCTTAACTTAAAAATAAAACAAATTTCCACCGAACATTTGAATTGCATTATCCGTTAACTTCGGTTAAAATCAATTCCGACCGTTCGGTCGTGCCGTAACCACGTTGGAAATCAAAAAGAGGTAAAAAATAATATAATAATCAAAAAATATCTTTTTAGTGAAATAAAGCGGAAAATCAATCGGACGTTTTCTCTTTGGGATTTCTCATTCTTAATCGAATTGATTAATAACTAAAGTGAAACTAAAGGCTAAAATCAATTCGCCTAGTCAAGCTCGTCCATAAAAATAGGCTTTTGAAGTTTGTCGTTTCATTTCCTCACTAAGTAAAATGGATCATTTTTAAGGTCCAACGCCTTAAAATGATCACCTCTTAAAATAAAAAAGAATCACTTGATAAGAAAGAACTACGTAGGTCTGAGTTCCTCATTGAGGATACGTAGGAGCAAAAGCCCCGCTTTTGTCGACCACCCCAAAGAGATCGTTAATGGTCCAATGCCTTAACGTTTCTCTCCTTTCAAAAACAAGAGATCGTTAATGGTCCAACGCCTTAACGTTTCTCTCCTTTCAAAATCAAAAGACCGTTTAATGGTTCAACACCTTAAATGACCTTTTGTTCAATAAAAACACATTTTGCAAAAAAGACAAAAACAACTTAACCAAACACTTTGTTCCAAAAGAACTACGTAGGTCTGATTTTCTCATCCCAAATTGAGGAATACGTAGGAGCAAAGGGAAACACCCTTGTCGACCACAAAAAAGAAAAAATATAAAAAGGGTATAAAGGATACAAGAACATAAAAGGAACATAAAAATCAAAGTCATGTTTGCACATTCGATTAAAGGCTGCCGTCCCTTGGGACGGGCGTGTGGGGTGCTAATACCTTCCCCGTGCGTAAATACAACTCCCGAACCTTTCACTAAAATGTTCGTAGATCGCGTCTTTTCCGGTTTTTCCGACGTTTTCCTCAAATAAACGTTGGTGGCGACTCCGCGCGTATTCCTTTCGTGGAACACGCATCCCGCGAGTCTCGCGTCGCCCTCCCGCCGAAGGGTAGTTTGCGACAACCTCTAGAGAGAGAAAATTACAAGTTCAGCTATGAAAGTTTTCACTATTTTTTTTCTAATAGAAGGGCCTATAGAGAAAAACATAACTTAGTTTTGCACTCTTCGCTATTTCACATTAAGTTACACAATGTTTTTTTTTTCCTTTGCTTTTGTTTTTTCCTAGCACAATTTTTTTCTTTTTGACAAACAAAATCAAGTACTTGTTCAAATCTTTCTCTTGCACTTTCTGCACTTTTCCAAACCTTTGTACATATTGGTGTGTGTGAGATTGATAGATAATTTTATCTAAGTTTTCTTTTTTCTTAGTCAATGATTTTTCTCAAGGTCTCTTGTGATTTTAGAATTGGGTTTTGAAAAAAAAAATCTTTTCTCTCTAATTTTGTGTTTGTAGAGAATGTAAGATTGTTGAATGTCTTTTAGTAGAGGCAGAGCATGCGTGCATCTTAGAAGATGATGAAGTACGAGTGTGGTGAGCTTTAGATGTTAAGGTCCATACTTGAACAAAATAAATATGGGGTTTGTGGATTTGTACTTGGTGGTAATACAAGTCTAGAAGGTGAAATGTCAAATGAGGCAGATTTTGAAGAACAAGTGTTGTTGAATTGTTTCTAACAGAGCCAATCCAAGAAATTTAATTATTAAGACAATACTCGGAAACTACATTAATGTGTCAAAGCTTTCTTAAAACATCAACAAAGTTGGTTAACGTGTTTCATTATTTACAATAATTAAATGTAGAGATCATTTTGCAAACCAATTATCCTTAAACTAAGAATTTAGAAGAATCTTTCTCTCATTCAACCTTGCAATTACAAGCAACACGTTTTCGTCCCCTAAGATAATGGAATGTTTCACGAGGAAATGTACTTTAAATTGCACATACACACATTCCCTTAATCATCATAAACTCTAGTTATAGCAAGTTGCAATAACATCAAGCCTATATTCATCACTATGGCCAACACTAACCTAAACCTCACAACAATTCTCATTCTACTCATCTCTTTAGCCCTGCACAATTACGACTTTATTGTTTCTTCAACTGATATAAATCAAGATCATTTTGTTAATTGTAAGACTTATGTATGTAGTTACTGCACTCATTTTGCTCTTTCAATTCAGATTCGACCAGTGCAATAACTATTTGTTTAATTTTTTTGGTGATGGTCAGCATAGCTCTAAAATGCATTTTTAATCCTACATGTCCTTCCGTTCTTACATACATCTATTAGAATGTATTTGCAATATTAGATGCATCTTTTTCATTTTTGTTTTCTTGTTTGTATTGGAATGTGAGTAAATATTAGATTATGCTTGGTGCGGCCCATGCCATTTCATTTCCCCAATCCCCTCCTAGTCACACTAGTCACATTCAAAATATTGAATTATTGGAATACATCATACCTAGTCACCTTGCCTCATTCATTTTATATTGGATGCATTCCCATATGCATCATATGCTTACCATTGTCACCACATGTATTGTTGATTCATGGAAAGATGTAAGACAATTTTTAACAAGTTAGATTAATTATGTTTTATTTTTATTTCTTGAGCTAATATTTTATCGTATGTTTTTTTTTTAAAATTGTAGATCTTCAATAATCCGGGTCCAATGCCTAATAGGAATATTGTTAATATTCATCAACATTGGGTAAATTATTTTCTTGAGGTTGCCAATATGTAAACTTATTTGTGTAGGATGTTTGTTAGAGCCCAATGAGTACTTATGTTTTTATATGTTGACCCATGTATATGGTTGTGATAAATATTTTTTTTGTATATATTAAGGTTTAATGAGTAGAATAATTTGTTTAGAAAGTTTGAGTATACTCTATCTGCAATGAGTAGCATTAGTAGTGTAGTGCATTTTGCTTTTATATGTCAATGAAACATAAGTTGGGAATCAACTTATTTATGTTATAGTATATTTTTTTTTTTGTGATTCTATTTATAGGGATAAAAAGAGATATAAAATGTATATAAAAAATTAATAAGAACCTTTTAGATAGGTGGTTATAGGCATAACTATTCTAAAAGTTCACTTTTTAGAATGATTTTTTCATAAACCTTTTAGAATGGTTCTTGAGTATAATCGATCTAAAAGGCTAACATTTTAGATCAGCTATCCAATTTGGCAGATCTAAAATGGTTTCTTTTTAGAACAATTGCAAAAATAACAATTCTATAAAGTGTTCTTTTCCAAACCGATATAATCAATCTAAAAAGGTCATCACTTTATATAACATAACATTTTAGAACAATCATACAATTGATCTAAGAAGTCAATTTTAACCATTCTAAAAGACCGTTTCTATAGTAGTGATAGATATTGATAGAGAACTATCTAAAGAGCATAAGGACCTAGAAACACTTGATGAGTTGAAGGGGCCAATGACAAGGTCTAGAGCCAAGCTTCTACAAGAAGAGATGGCTAAGAGGATCAAGGATGGATCATCAAAGGAAAGGAAGGAGAAAATCACAAGGAGCTGAATTGGAGCACGTTTAAAATTGTTGAACAACACGCCTCGGCTTAGCATGCGCTGTCAGGCTTAGCACGAGCTGTCTGGCTTAGTCCAAAAATATGAGGACTCAAGTGTAAAAAAAGTTAAAAAAATTACATTCAAAATTTAGTAGCCCTCTCTCCTAGTGTGTGCTTATTGTTGCTTTTTAATACTTCCATTTTTTTTTGCATAATTGCAGTGGTTTATACTCAGCCAAAAAAAATAACAACATTAGAGAAGAATTTTTTTTAAGTCTTATCTTCCTATTTGTTTTTCTTTGGCATTTTTTTGAGTTGTCCTTTCTTTTTGAGCTTTTACTGCTTGTCTTCTAAACTTCCAAGGTTTTGTCTTAGAGTTTTTCTTTCTTCTTTGACCTCTTAAGTCAAGTTTGGATTTGTTTCATCTTTCACTTTGAATACTCCTTGAATTGAAAATCTTTGGTTAATCACAAGGACTGAAGAAGAGTTAGAGAGTGGAAAAAGACAAGAGCGAACATTATAGAAAAAGCCTTATAAGTGTGAAACACGAGTGTTGAAGAGTGTAAACTCTTAGTGAGTGGTAAGGTCCAATATTTGTTTTTACTAACCTTTTCTTGTAGTAATGATTTCCGAAAGTGATAGTGATCCACCTTCCCCTCGATCCACTAAGCTAATGGCTTCATTAGATAAGCAAATGGGTAAGTTCCAAAAAAATATTGAGAGGAGGATGGGAGAGAGATTTGATGAGATACAAAGAAGCACTCAAGAGTTGAGTGGGAAATGGAAGACATAGAGAGGAGGAGGCATCATAGGTAACCTCATTCTTCTCAAGGAAGTGATGATGGCTTTGAAGAAGGTAGAAGACATAGACATAAGAGGAATAAAGATGGAATGGATGATGTGAAGGTCAAAATTCCCAAGTTCCTAGGTACTTATGATCCATAGGCTTACCTTGATTGGTAGATGAAAGTGTACCAAATTTTCAATTGCAACAATTTTAGTGAAGAAAAGAAAATGCAGTTGGCTAGCTTAGAATTTGAAGAATATGCGTTGGTGTGGTGGAATCAAATCCAAGTGGATAGAGAAAGATTGACAAGATATAAAGTGGACGTACGCATGGATGGTAATGAAGAAAATCATGAGGGAGAGATTTGGCCCACCTCACTATGTAAGGGAAATGCATACTAAATTACAAAGGCTCTATCAAGGAAGTAAAAGTGTTGATGATTATCACAAGCTAAGGAGATGGAGATTTCTTTGATAAGAACAAGCATTGAAGAGACTAATAAGGCTACACTGGCTAGATTTTTTAATGGCTTGAATAGGGACATTCAAAATGTTGTAGAGCTTCAAAGCTACAACCACGTGGATGAACTTATACATAGGGTTGTGAAAGTGGAGCAACAATTGAAGAGGAAACAAACCTACAAGAAGACTTCATACACTTATTCATCTTGGAAGGATAAAGACACGTCCAAGAAGGAGGGTTCTTCTTCACAACAATTGAGTTTGATGTAAATAGGTCTTATTAGAGGCTTAGTTATCTTCTTAAGTCTAGTTCTATAAATACTCATAAACTCTTAATTGTAGGAACCTTTGACATAATTGAAATTAAGCTTGTGCTTAGAGAGAACTTAGCCTCTTCTTTGATTTTTTTAACTGAAAACCGAATTGATTCTTATCAAGGAAGCTATTCCTTTGTGGTGAATCCTCCTTCGGCTTATCGATTCTCCATGGATCATGGCATCGTTCTACTCATCTTATCCATCTTTTTTATTTTATGTTCATGAGTTCTTGGAAGGTCAACAATGGTGGGTCTTGAATTTGCATTTGAAACGATCCGAACCAAGCATCCATGGATTAGATTGTGTTAGATATTAGGTGAAGGTATAGTCTGTGGTATGTTAGTGTTTTGTCCAAGGCTTAGATTGTGTAGTATCTTCAGTCTTCTATTCTGATCCTTGGCATCAATACTTCTCATGGACAGATTTAGCTTTCAACATATTTGTAACTCCTATTGCAATTAGCATCCACTTTCAGGCCCTCAATGTGTGGCAACATGTGAAAAGTGAAATGTTGTCACCTTCAGTCTTCTAATGTGCAATCTGTATGTGTGACACCATATGAAAGACATGATATTGTCTTTGAGATGCATTGTAAATCATTTTGAACTCCATTCTGAATTCCAGTTCTTCAAAATCAGATTCTTCATGGTTTTGATGTAGACTCTTATATAGTTTCCTTTTGATTATGGATGTTCTTCATATAACCTTTAATAAGTTTTCTATGTAAGACCTTGTTGTTACATACTTTGCCAAGAAAAACAAGTACTCAGAGGGAAATATTTTCATCATGCAGATGGACTTCAAGAAATCTTTTGAGTCCTCAACTCTTTGACAATTGTTATGAGACCACCTTTCTCAGCACTTTAGAATGAATGAACATGTATAATTCTTAAAACATTTAGTACTGAAACACTTAAGCAGAATGCCAGTCATCACATAAAACCTTCCTCCTTAATTTCAATTTGCATTGCTAATGATATGTCATGATTAAAATAAAGGATGTGGATTCAACAATACATACCTTATATTCCATTTTGTATACCTGCCAATTTCTTTCTTCTAGCTGGAAAAGAAGTTGAATTGGGCACAACATGCTTACCACTTATTAATATATCAAATAAAAGTGTATTAATTAGAAGTACAAGGGTACTCGAATCCTTTTACAAATGAAAAAAAAAACCTTAATTAGATATGATCAATTCTACTATCTTTTTCTTTTATCTTAAATATTTTTTTGGTTCCTATAAGTTAGTCCATTTTCAATTTTGGTCTCGTAAGCTCATGCTTATAGGAACCAAAATTGAATAATTGCAAACTTACCAGGAGTAAAATGAGCAAAATATCTTACACGGATCAAATTAAAAAACGTAAACTTACGGAGACTAAAATTAGAAAAAATAAACTTACAAAGACAAAAAATGAAAAAAATAACTTAGATGGACCAAAAACATATTTAACCCTATTCTTGTCCAACTAATGTACTTGAACTAAAAAATAAGTGTACGCATGTATGTTAGTGGGTGTGATTACCCACTCCATGAGTGTATATATATATATAATAGACTTAAATACAAGTATCAATATAGTGTTGGATGTTATTACTACAATATTTATATAATTTTCTTTTGGTACACAATGGTCTCACTAAGATTTTATTGAATCTATGATTTTACCCCAACCATCCATAACTAAGTGGACCCAAGTGGTATAATTATATAAATATATTAACAAAGAATTTTGTACTTTATAAAATAGTACTTAATATATTTATTTAATACACCAATTATAGAATAGAATTTAATAATATGGTTAAATACCATATTTATTAAATATTAAATATTTGTTAAATTTAATACATATACTGCATATGATATATATTACTAAAATAAAACCAACATTACATTGGTTCAAGTAAAATTGGGTTGAAATTTTTGAAGTAAAGTTTCAAGTTTGAGTCTTAAAATGAAAATTTATGGTTGAAAAAGACGATCTCACTAAAAATGTATAAAATGTTAATAAAAAAGTATTATTAAATAAGAAGTAACTATTATGTAACTGAATACCTATATTTAACATAAAATACATTAAAATTTTATTAACTATAAATAATATACCCATCTGTATATATAAGACCCTTTCAACTAATTTCAACCCTAAAAAAATTGGTTAATTTAGTCAATGATATTAAATTTATCAATAATTTGTGTTGTTCTTCCAAAATTCATCTTATTATTTTTAAAATTAATTATGTCCTCTTTTTACTTAATTGTTTCTCATCTAGTTACTACGCTTCTTCTTGAATCCTAATAAGAAAGAAAATAAGTTTATCTCATTGTACACCTTAATTTCTAAAAGGGTTGGTGTTTAAGGTTTTTCCACACAAAATAAGAACAACAATAAATAAGTTAGTGATCAAAATAATTTTACTAAAATATATTTCTTCTCATTACTTTAATTTATGAAGTGATTAATGGTGGTAGTTGAAAAATTGATAGGACAATCATTAAATTCATGTAATTTATAAGGGGCTAATTTGAAATTAAAATTTTGATATCTCATTGAAAATTATAAGCATTAATCTATATAATTCTTTTAGGAAGTTTATGTTTTTAAAGTGCTAGTTATTTTGGAATGAATGGTGTACTTCATAGAATTTACTATATTTTGACTATTTTTTTAATTAATTGAGGAAATATAGTAAAAAAATAACTAATACTAGATTACACCAAAATTGCATAGTTCATAAAAAATAAAATAGAATTTATATACTATTACTTATTATATTTATTTAATATTTTATTTTATTAAATATTATCATATTGTTAAATGTTATATTTATTGAATAAAATAGGTTTGTTATATTTAATAAATGTTTATAAATAACTAAGTGAAAAGTAATAAATCCTACATTAATGTTTTTAACTTTCACACACACACACACACAATAAGAATAGTTTATTTTATAAAATATTAATAATTAAATTATTTAATAACTTGATATAGAATTAAATTTAATAACATATCAAATATTATATTTATGAAAAATATTTAATAGACATTTTAATAATTAATACCATCATTAATTAATATAATTTAATTCAATAATGACATTAAATGTCAATTAATACATGTACTTTGGATATATAAAATTAAGACTTGTTAAATAACATAAATTAAAATAAAACATTAAATTTCTTTTCAATAAAATAACAAAGATAATATTATAAAAATAATTTAATTTCATTGGACTGTCGATGTAAATTATTTTACATTACCAACCAATTAGAACCTTGCTGATATGACTTTATAGAAAATTATTATAATATCAATCAATTTAATACATATGGTAGTTTGTGATTAGATGACAATATATAAGTCACATGAAACGGCCTAGAAAGTATTGGTGGAAAACCATCTCAATTCTAATTAATAAGTGTTATTCTTATTTAATTTTTAGTTCAATTCACTCTCTTCATGATTTCCTCCAATGACTTCTATCACCACTTTCTCCTTTAAATTGATGAATCTCTTCAAGGATACATGGTGAACAAAACAACTAAGTGTGCCTCCAAACTTAGGTTTGTTTCTACTTCCATACTCTTTTGTTTTTTTAGTTTCTTCATTTCCTTTTATTTAAATGTTTTATTTTATTTTGAGTTTTTTTCCTATCATTTCATTTCTTTCAAATAGTATTGTGAGGAAAGTTCAAAATTAAACTCTATTGATAGTATATTTTTTTGTATTGAATCGAATATTGAAACATGAAACTCAATAACTCTCTGTTCCTTTGTATCTGCGAGTTCAAATATATATAAAAAAATTGGCTCTTTATTCTTTCAATGATCAAATTGGTAATATCGGGGAGGGACTCTTTATGCTTTCTTCAAGAATCAACAAGATATTTTCTAAGTACAATGGATTCCTGAAGGTATGGTAGACAAGGGATGTATTAATAATGTGAACATATCACTGGCTAAAAGCATTAGGATTTCCTACATGAAAAAATTACCACCATATATTGTTGGAAATAAATTTGTATGCCCACGATCAAAGTCATCATGTAATCAATTCTAATTTTAATAATAAAGTATTATTTTATTTTCATTGTCATATTTCACTATTTGATTAAATGGTCCATTTGATAATGTTCTTGATTAAAATTAAAGACTTGTTATTATAATAGAGATTATGATAATGAGAAACATGTTTGTTCTAATTTTAATCTAAACCGTTCTTGATCTTAGGATTATTGTAAATAGGATATCAATAATCCAGATAGATTAATATATATGTGATAGTATTTATTGAATAAATATTAATAGATCTCATATATTAATTTGCATATATAGATGAGTCACATGTTGATGTGATCATTGAACAAACTCAATTGAAATTTTCAAATGGTTAAAATTTACCATAAACTGTCAATAAAAAATTTTCAATAAGAGGTATAATAACTTTCTTTGACCTTAGATTGTCATAGTAATTAACAGGTTATTTGTGGTATTTTGATTCCAGACATCTAATGCTTTAGAGCACTTGTTCAATGAATATTAGATATGATTAAATACCTATAGAATTAATGATTAATCAAGAAGGAATCCATCAACTCTTGGTAATGAGTTTGAGCTCTATGAATAAAATTATATCTTGGCCAAGAAAATTAAATGAAAGAAGAAATGAGTTTCTTAAGTCATTATGAGTTAACTCAAAAGGGTTTGACAGTAATACCATACTCTAGAGTTAACCCAGAGCTGTAAAGATGGAAGAAATTATTACACTACTCTTCTAATGGTTCTTAAAAGTAAAATGTTACTTCATGCTATCCGGACGTTAAGGAGTGTTACTAGACGCCTACCTTGATTAGTATATATTTTTTATTAATATATTACCGGCTTAGTATTGAACCTACATGGTCATACACAAACGAGTGTTCTAATCTTTGTTAAAGAAATTATTTTAATATTTGATTATTAATTAAATTAGAGAATTTAATATGATCAAATGATTAATTGATTTCAAAAAGGTGGAATATTATTATATTTTTGCTAGCATTGAAAATATAAAATAATATAAAAGATTTGGTGAAAGAAGAGAAACAAACATGTATGATTTTGTATTTGGAATTTGGGTTGAAAAGGTGGCTAGATACAAGTTTGACTTGGTCAATTATTATTTCAATTTTAATTGCTAAATGGTTAGCAATAAAAGATAACAAAAAATAATATAGTTTAAAAAAGGATACTATCAATAATGATTTTGATTTGATAAAAAATTTGGTATCCTTAGCGTGCTATAAATAGAGCCTTGTGCTGCATGTTGAAAGGATCCCAAAAATCACTTCTCTATTCTTATTTTTCCACTTGTCAAAGTTGTTGACGAATACAGGTCAGTCTCGGTGAGGATACACGTAAAGTCTTCACACTATTGAAGAATTTTTATGCTTCAAGAGTTCATCAACAGGTACAGTTTTAATATGTCATCTATTTATAATATAATTTAAATACAAAATAGATCATTTTATTCCACAATGTGTGTTTTTGAACACCTTTTTTCCTACAATTGGTATCAGAGCCATGGGTCTTTTGTATTTAAATTATATTTAACAAAAATTTGAAAAAATTTCAATTTTTATTTACTTACACGTAATGTTGCCTATTATGATTGCATGATTACATTGTCAAATCAAATTATTATTTTTTTGTTTTGTGCAATTTGTAATCTTTTTACGTGGATGTTGTTTTGAATCGGCGAAATATTTGCAATTAGTTGTTAATACGGTACTTGATTTGCTGGAGGTGTTCCATATCATATACGTTGGTATTTTTATATAAAGGAGAATAAAGTTTTTGTTTTGTTTTATTTTATTTGGATTCCTTTTAAAAGATTAAACCTTTCCTTCAATTTTGAGTAATTTGTTATTAATTCTTTTATTTTCAAATTGATGGATATTAATTTAATGGAAAGACGCTGCAATAGGATATGTGATATCAAAGAGGTATGCGCTTCAAGTATTGTATCTCGTTCAATTATTTGAGAGAATTTTTTTTATATGCTATGTGCGTAATTATATAATTGTTATATATCTAAATGATAAATAGGTTTGTCATCTGATTTATCTTACATATTAAATTGCTTAATCATAAGGAACGACCTGATTACCAGGGGCCTTATAGAAAAAAGATAAATTGAGACATATGATGTAATTTTTTTAATGATTAATAATAAGGAACGACCTGACGAACAAGAGACTTATAATTAAAAGTTATTTTTTTGTGCTATTTTTTTTCCTCGCATAAGATGCATGTTTTTTAAATTAATTATATACTGAGCACCTAGACAACCTAGGGAAGTATTAATATTAATTTATTGATATCAATAGGATTGGCCTGACAACTAGGAACTTATGTGATATGATATTTCTTATCTTGATTTGAAAATGTATATGATACATTGTCTTAGAATGTGTATGAGAAACGAATTGATAACCAAGTGGCTCGCTCATAACTTTTTAAGAGGCTTTATGTAATCCTCACTTGCTGCAAATGAAAAAGGTTGGACCCCATGTTCTTAAGAAGATTGATCTCATAGAACAACTTGAAAAGTTGGGGTGCACTCTTAGGAGAGAGCTTTCTCAAGATTTGATTTTGCAATCATTTTCTGATTCATTTTCACAATTTATTGTGAATTTCAACATGAATAAGATAAGTTGTGACTTGCATGAGATGCTTAATCTGTTAATTGATTATGAGAATCAAATTGCTTCTGAGAAGAAGAAAGGAATTGTCATGGTAGTTGGCAAGAACTCCAAGAAGAAAGGCAAAGTACCAAAAAGGAAGCAACTTGGACCTAAGGGTGGTATGACCAACCCCAAGAACAAAAGGAACAAGATTGACCAAACTGATGTTGAATGTTTCTTCTGTAAGGAGAAAAGGTCACTCGAAGAGAAATTGCAAGAAGTGCCTTGATTCTTTGAAAAACAAGAAACAAGGGACTACAGATAACTAGATGGTTGAAGAAAGGAGAAATAAATCTACAAGTAAGGAATGGAGCAAATGTTGTCGCCTTAGCTTCAGGATCAGTTTCTTTAATAATGCCTACTGGCAAAGTACTAGTATTGGAAAATTGTTATTATGTTTCGAAATTTGTTTCTAACATTATTTCAATTTCCATGTTGGACAAGCGAGGTTTTCGCATGATCTTTAATAATAACATTTGCTCAATTTATCATGATGATGACTTATATGTGAATGGTTATCTCCAACGCGACATTTATGTCTTACTTGATGTGAATCATAACTCGATTATGCATGTTTCTTCTAGTTTCAAAAGAAAAAGAGATAATCAAGTAAATAAAACATATTTTTGGCATTGTAGGCTAGGTCACATCGACGAGAAAAGAATTAACAAGTTGCACAAGGAAGGTTACCTTGATAATTATGAATCATATGAAACTTGTGAATCTTGTCTCAAAGGAAAAATGACTAAATCTCCATTTATTGGAAGTGGAGAAAGAGCTTCTGAGTTATTGGGACTAATTCATACAGATGTTTGTGGGCCCATGAAGATTCAAGCCAAATGAGGATATTCTTATTTTATCACCTTCACTGACGATATGTCTATATATGGATTTTTGTATCTTATGAAACATAAATCTGAATCATTTGAAATGTTTAAAAAATTTTATAGTGAAGTTGAAAATCAAACTGGTAAAAGTATCAAAATGCTTAGATCTGATAGAGGAGGAGAATATCTTAGTGATAACTTTATTGACTATCTAATGGAGAATGAGATTCTCTCTCAGTGGACACCTTCGGGAACACCACAACACAATGGTGTATCTAAAAAAAGAAATTGAACCTTACTAGATATGGTTAGATCCATGATGGGGTTCACGGATCTTCCATTAAACTTATGGGGATATGCTTTAGAAGCAGCAACCTACTTGCTAAATAAAGTTCCTACAAAAGCAGTCTCTACAACTCCATATGAGATATGGAAAGGAAAGAAACCAAGTCTTAAACACATCAAGGTCTGGGGTTGCCCTACTTATGTTAAAAGATTGCGAACAGATAAACTTGAGGCAAGGTCTGATAAGTGTAGATTCATTGGTTATCCAAAAAAAACAATAGGATATTATTTCTACCAACTTTCTAACCATAAAGTGTTTGTGGCAAGAGGAGCAACCTTTTTAGAAAGAGAGTTTCTTGTAGAAGGAAACCATGGTAAAGAAATTGAACTTGATAAGACTCAAGTCACCAATGATAACATAACTCAAGAACATGAGATGGAAACTGAGAGGCCTTTCTTTGATGTTTTGAAATTAGGACAAAGCTCTTCAACTCAAACGATTATGGCTCAAGAACCAACTACTGTTCAAGAACAAGTCGTTATTCAAGAAGAAGTTAATGAACCAATCTTAGAACAATTGCAACAACCTTTGAACCTAACACAAGAACCTCTTAGAAGATCTACTCGAATGCATTGTGCACTTGTTAAATTAAACTTAATGGTGCAAGATGACATGTCAAATGAGGTTTATCATAATGATGATGACCTTAAGAGCTATGAAGAAGCCATGAGAAGCTCGGATTGCAACAAATGGCAAAAAGCCATGGAATCTGAAATAAAATCAATGAAGATCAACAAAGTATAGACTTTAGTTGAATCTTTAAAGGATATAAAATCAATTGGTTGTAAATGGGTTTACAAGAAAAAGATTGGAGCAGATGGAAAGGTCCAAACCAATAAAGCTCGCCTTGTTGCTAAAGGATATCGTCAACAGTAAGGAATAGATTATGAAGAAACATTTTATCCTGTGGAAATGCTCAAATCAAATTCGGATTCTACTTGCCATAGCAGCATACTATGATTATGAGATATGACAAATGGATGTGAAAACAATTTTCCTTAATGGTGAGTTGAAAGAGGAAGTGTACATGACACAACCTGAAGGATTCACATCATTGGCTAGTTGTAATGAAGTTTGCAAGTTGCAACGATCTATATATGGATTGAAACAAGCTTCTAGAAGTTGGAACATTCATTTTAATAAGACAATCGAAAAGTTCAAGTTTGTTAAATGTGAGGAAGAGCCATCTATTTACAAAAAGGTCAATGGGAGTGCAATTATTTTCTTAGTGTTATATGTAGATGACATATAACTAATTGGAAATGACATACCAACATTGCAATGCACAAAGATTTGGTTATCAGAACTGTGGCATCCCCAAAATAATGACTGGTTTAATAGTAATGATTTAATTAACAAAAACCATGGTAAATTTTTTTTTCTTCTTTTTCTTTTTCATTTCTTTCTCTTTTCACCAAAACAAGGTTTAGAAGGAAAATCCTCACTATAGAGTCCTGAATGGCTAGTTCACAACTCTATTCGGAGTCATTTCTTTCTTACCGCTCATAATCTCTAAACTATTTTGCTTTTTTCAAAAGGAAGAATGTACCAGCCATTACTTTAGGTCGTCACGTGAAAATAAAGGATAAAATACAGTCGATAAACTCTTTTACAAATAAAGTTGCTAATGCTTTCTTTTCAAATAACAAGATCGATTATAAATGCATTCATCATTTAAAGCTGTCCAAAATATGGGAGTTTTACAAAATACAGTGTCATCTAGAGCAAAGGTGTCCATAATGGTGGCTTCAGCCACATGTATACAATCATCAAATTCCTATACATCAGGTCTACCCATACAAAAACAAAAGAGTAAACCTAACAGTCAGTCCTAGATACACCCACCCTCAAAAAGTATACAAAACTAATCCGAAAAAGCTGTCCACTCCACCGTGCGCTGAAGCGTCCGTGCAGGTTCATCTGGATGCACCAAAGAAGTAGCCGTGAATCGAATGGTGCCTCGAAATCGGCACCTCGTGTTGCCTTCGAGGGTCTCCCAGGCTCCCTCTAGGCACTCCATCTCTACTCGATCATGGATTAGCTGCGCCGCCATCACGATCTACAAGGAAGAAAAGAAAGGGGTAGACTCTTTCACAAGAATCTAACTATGCCGCCGCACAATGCAACTCATAACCACTACATGACATTAAAATGAGTATCTTAAGGCTTTTCATCTCTGGTAATCGATTACACAGCCTTGGTAATCGATTACCAGAGGCTAAACTTGAATTACACAGCCTCGGGACATGAAATATGCAAAAATGCACTGTGTAATCGATTACACATACCTGGTAATCGATTACCAGTGACCCATCCCTCTGTGTAATCAATTACACAAGCTGGTAATCGATTACCAGAGGCTCCCTTAGTTTCCTGACTTCGTTTTCAAGCCTGGTAATCGATTACACCCCTTGGTAATCGATTACCAGAGACCATCTTAGCCTCCTGTCTTCAATTTTAAGCCTTGTAATCGATTACCCACCCTTGGTAATCGATTACCAGAGACCATATCTCACATATCACACAAAATTCACAGCTGGCCAGCCACCACAAGCCTCCTTGCTTTGTGGTCTTTTTTCTTTTTATCTGTTGACTGCCAGGAGCTCGCCTGTTTAGGTACATCACAGGTTTTCACTGACCGACTATGCCCGGGTTGGGTCGAGATTGGTCAAGCTTGGTTTTGGGCAATAGCACCCCACCTGACGTCCCCAAGGTCTCCTGACCCCCGCGACATATCTCTAGGTACCACTCTGTGGTCAACAATAAAGGCAGGAAGTTTCACCCTTCAACACTTCCTCATCTCAAGCTTGTAGGATTATGGGGTACCCATCACATGTGGTACTAGGTGGCGGTCGGGCGATGGTGCACAACAAGTTTTCCACATCCACAATGCGCGCATAAACCCACCATCCCCTGTTGCCCACCTCCAACTGAGCTCACGTACTCCCACGTAGCCCATATCCTCGTTTCTCTCAACACCGGGTCCCCATCAATCCTCCCAAGCTTCCACAACATCCAAGCAAAACAACATTCAAATAGCACAAGCTATCACAGCCAAGCAAAACAGAGCAAAGGCAGAAAACTCTGCTCAACACACCAACCAAAATCACAGCTTTTTCTCACTTAAAGACCCCAGTAACAATTCCTTCGATCCAATTCACTAACCGTTGGATCGACTCCAAAATTTTACTGGAAGTCTATAGTGCATAAGCCTACATTGTGACCGTTGGGATCTACTAGCAAACATCCAGAACTCATTCTGCACTACTCTTTCCAAAGCCAACCACACACAAGCATTTTTCTGCACAAGCCAAAATCCTGCTGCACCTATTTTGACAGCAAAATTCTGCATAAGTGCAGATTTCGAAAATCACACTTTCTCTCATCCAATCTTGCCCAAATCAAGTCCTACAAGTCCCAAATCATGTATCAATCGTGTCTAAACCAAAGTCAAGCTTTTAAAGCACAGCAACACAGAATCTAGGTGTCCAACACCCCTCCATTTAATGGGTTTTCTAGGTTTGAAAGGTGAAATTTAGAATGAGGTAAATTTGAAGCAAACTCTCACCTCACACCAGTCCATAACATCTATTTAGACTTGTTCAAACTGGATTTACACCTAAAATCTCACCGAATCAAAATTTGACTCTTCAACACCCAAATTTGCCCTAGAAATGGCTCTTTGTTCACTTTGGTCATTTGTTTTTCTCTCTAGCACAGTCCAAGCTTTCTCCCAAGTCCTAAATGACATTTCAAGCTAGTATTAACTCACTTTAACCTCCATTTACCACAGAATTCAGACTTAGCCTTCCAACTCTCAAAGCCTCACTCTTTTTCCACTCATAACACCACATTCTCACTTTCCAACCCTAGGTTAAATCTACATTTCATCTCTAACAGCTTTCCATGGGCAATTTCAGCATATAAACATCACAAACATCATCACAAAAACCCTAAAACAGAATGGGTATGTTTAACCCATCCAAACATGGCAATTTCAACAAGCTTTCAACAAGAGTCTTCACAAATAACCATCATGAAGCAGAAAACTAACAAAACTACCCCTCATATCTCCCAAAACCCCATACCCACGAAAATCAAAGGAGAAAGAAGTTCACCCAAACCTGAAATTTTGAAGTCCCACTCGTAGCCACGCACTTCACGACCCCGAAAATGCTCTTCTTTCACGATTTGGAGCAGAAATGATGGCCAAAGGTTGAAGCTTTGTGTGGAGCTTCAATGGTGAATGAGGGAGGAAGAAAAGCAACGTGAGGGAGAGGGAGAGAGAGCTTCTGAAAATGTGGGGCTGAGTGAGGAGAGAGAAAAGCTTTTTGGTTTTAAGTAAAAAGGGTTTTCTCTTTTTCTATTATTTTATTCAAGCTCTGCCACATGTCCCTATTTGAGTGGAGCAAGAAGGGCCCACTTTCTCTTTTGATTGTGACTCATACTCAGCCACAAAAAGTGAGAAAAACCTGACCTTTGAAATGCTAAAATCCTGCCTCGGTTTGCGTGCCGTTTCTCTGGTTCCAGTTCCTCGCGTTTCTCTGCGTCCGTCGGGGCCAGTTTTCAAAAGCAAGCAATATATATATATCAAAACACTCAGAATAAAACCCCGAGCATGGTTCAGAGGTTGGTTTCGTTAAATTCTGAGTCGCACGCAAAACGATGATTTTTAAACTAATTAATTAGGAATTAACCCATAACCTCCCAGTTATGGATTTCTCTTCCTTAATTAGTCTAACTCGCATATCTTGCCCCTACTATTCCTACTTCTACCAAGAACATATAGGCATATACACTGAATAATACTTATATATATAATCATTCAAAATACATCGTTTTCAAAAATTCCGGGTAGAAATTTCCAGGATGTTACAAGGACAATTCTCCACAAAGGATTTGGGAGAAGCAATTTATCTTCTAGGTATAAAGATTTATAGAGATAGATCTAAAAGGTTGTTTGGACTCTCCCAATCTATGTACATTGATACTATCTTAAAGAGATATAACATGGATAATTCCAAACGAGGCTATTTTCCTGTAGGTGTTGGAATTACTCTTAGTAGGGAGAATTGTCCAACAACTCCTGAAGAAAGAGAACACATGAGTAGAGTACCATATGCTAGTGCAGTGGGAGCTATCATGTACACCATGACTTGTACACGTTCTGATGTCGCTTATGCACTACATGTAACTAGTCGATATCATGCAAACTCGAGTGAGGAACATTGGAAAGTTGTTAAGACCATACTTAAGTACTTAAGAAGAACTAAAGACCAATTCCTCATTTATGGAGACTCTGAATTGAAACTGAAGGGTTATACTGATGCAAGCTTTGCATCAAACAAAGATGATAGCAAATCCATTTCAGGATATGTTTTCACTTTAAATGGTGGTGCAGTAAGTTGGAAAAGTTCCAAGCAAGCTACGGTAGTAGATTCAACTACTGAAGTAGAATATATAGCGGCAAGTGAAGCTGCTACAGAAGCTGTTTGGATGAAAAAGTTCATATTTGAACTTGGTGTGGTTCCTTCAATAGAAGAGTCGGTCCCATTATTGTGCGACAGTAATGGAGCTATTGTTCAAGCAAAGGAACCAAGATCACACCAAAAGTCCAAACATATTTGTGAAGGTATCACTTGATTAGAGAGATAATAGAACATGGTGACGTTAAGATTGAAAAGGTAGATGGAAAGGAGAATGCAGCAGATCCCTTCACCAAGACGCTTGGCATAAAAGAGTTTGACAAACACAAATGGGAATTAGGAATGAAGTTCATGAATGATTGGCTCTAGGCAAGTGGGAGATTGTTGGGAATAAATTTGTATGCTAACGATCCAAGTCATCATGTAATCAATTCTAATTTTAATAATAAAGTATTATTTTATTTTCATTGTCATATTTCACTATTTGATTAAATGGTTCATTTGATAATGTCCTTGATTAAAATTAAAGACTTGTTATTATAATAGAGATTATGATAATGAGAAACAAGATGGTTCTAATTTAAATCTAAATCGTTCTTGATCATAGGATTATTGTAAATAGGATATCAATAATCCAGATAGATTAATATATATGTGATAATAGATAAATATTAATAGATCTCATTTATTAATTTGCATATATAGATGAGTTACATGTTAATGTGATCATTCAACTGACTCAATTGAATTTTCTAATGGTTAAAATTTACCATGAACAGTCAATAGAAAATTCTCAAGAAGAGGTATAATAGCTTTCTTTGACCTGAGATTGTCATAGTAATTAACAAGTTATTTGTTGTATTTTGATTCCGGACACCTAATGCTTTATAGCACTTGTTGAATGAATATTGGATATGATTAAATACCCGTAGAATTAATGATTAATCAAGAAGGAATCCATCAACTCTTGGTAATGAGTTTGAGCTCTATGAATAAAATTATATCCTGGCCAGGAAAATTAAATAAAAGAAGAAATGAGTTTCTTAAGTCATTATGAGTTAACTCAAAAGGGTTTGACAGTAATATCATACTCTAGAGTTAACCAAAGCTGTAAAGATGGAAGAAATTATTACACTACTCTTCTAATGGTTCTTGAAAGTAAAATGTTACTTCATGCTATCCGGACGTTAAGGAGTGTTGCTAGACGCCTACCTTGATTAGTATATTAATTTGATTAATATATTATCGGCTTAGTATTGAACCTACGGGGTTATACACAAACAAGTGTTCTAATCTCTATTAAAGAAATTATTTTAATATTTGATGATTAATTAAATTAGAGAATTTAATATGATCAAATGATTAATTGATTTAAAAAATGTGGAATATTATTATATTTTTGCTAGCATTGCAAATAAAAACAATATGAAAGATTTGGTGAAAGAAGAGAAACAAACATGTATGATTTTGTATTTGGAATTTGGGTTGAAAAGGCGGCTAGATACAAGCTTGACTTGGTTAATTATTATTTCAATTTTAATTGCTAAATGGTTAGCAATAAAAGGTAACAAGAAATAATATAGCATAAAAAAGGATACTATCAATGATGATTTTGATTTGATCAGAAATTTGGTATCCTTAGCGTGCTATAAATAGAGTCTTGGGCTGCACGTTGAAAGGATCCCAAAAATCACTTCTCTATTCTTATTTTTCCACTTGTCAAAGTTGTTGACGAATACAGGTCAGTCTCGGTGAGGATACACGTAAAGTCTTCACACTATTGAAGAATTTTTATGCTTCAAGAGCTCATCAACAGGTACACTTTTAATATGTCATCTATTTATAATATAATTTAAATACAAAATAGATCCTTTTATTTTGCAATGTGTGTTTTTGAACACCTTTTTTCCTACATATATATCTTGGTTACATTTGGCCAAGTGCATTTGTTTTTCAGTTTTCAAAGTCTAAGTTTTTTTCTATATGTTCTGGATATGCAATGCAATTTTTGCCAAAGAAAACTTACATGTTTTTTGTATTTTCTTTTCATATAGAAACTTCCATATAAAATATTATGTATAAATACATTCAGAAATTGTGTTTATGTGTTTTCTGATTTTTTGAATCTTTGTTGTTGAGCATAAATGAAAGAATGGCCGAAGATCAATGAATGATTGGAAAAAGCCAAATATAGTGTAATACAAATCTTAAGAATGTTAAAGAAAATACAAGAAACATTTAAATTTAATTTTGGTAATAATTGCATTGCACATCTAAGACGTTTGCACCAAAATTTAGTATTTTAAAATCGAATGTCAAATGAACCATGCCATATATACTCAAGATGTATATGGTGGTAATTTTTCGTGAACATAATTCTAATGTTTTTTGCAAGTGATAAGTTTACTTTGTTGATGTGATTCTTCTCTACCATATCTTTAGGGAAGTCATTGCACTTACAAATTTGGTTGTCAATTCTCGAAGAAAGTATAAAGGCTCCCTCTCTGATATTACTAACTTGATCATCAAAAACAAAGACTTAAGTTTCTTCCAATGTCTCTAAACTTTTTCTTGTGAGAATGCAACTGATATTAACTAAATGCTAACCAACAATGTGTTAGAAAAAGCCCATTCTCAAGCTTGTATTTTCCAATTGAAGAAAACAAATTCAAATATGCATTGATGAAGTTGGCCACTAGAACACCAATGGAGTAAAAGAAAAAGCTACATGAAAAAATATAGTAGAAACAGGAAATCATCATTGCAATTATGCTAAAGTAGTGATGTTTCTACTCTTATTTCTTAGCATACTAGATCATTGCATTCATGAGTTTATGGAGGACATCGTGCATTTCAATTAATATTTTTCACATTCAGAAAATACTTAATTAAACTTGCACAGACTTAGTCACCAAGTTGGTATCTTTATGCTAAAGAGCAAAGTAAAGTTAAATTTATTACTGCACATAATTTTTTCATTCATCATATGAAATTTAAATTTTTAATTTTTATTCAAGCACTCTCTCATTATTGAGGAGTATGTAAAGACATGGATTCCTGCAACAAATCTACTTGACCTTCTTTGTAAGTAGTTGATTGTGCTATTACTTCACTCTACTAGTTCTTTTAGTTTAATTTATTAAATTATCTAAAGAATTTTTTACTTAGATCCTCTCTGATGAAAATCTTCACCATCAAAGTCCCTTAATTCCTTATTTTATTATTTAAATTCTTGATCTCTCTCTTGTTTTTAATCATGGACTAAAATTTCACTAGATAGTAATGTCACATAAGTGAATACAAACTAATATGTAATGAGTTTCTTCTATTCTATGTGATAAGTGTTTGCATTTATTTTGTCTACCTTGAAGCTCTGTACTAACAATGCAATGCAAATCTAATCATATGTCTTGGATGATGTGTTAGGCTATAAGGAAAATATCATCATCATCATCTCCATTTATTTTAGTTATTACTACTATAGAAAAATACTACTATTGAAAAAAGTCTTCGACACCGATTTTGGAGGACTTTTAACATCGGTTTAAAACAAATGTTGAATCAACCGTTGTTGAAAGTTGATAACTTTCGATGACGGTTCTAATATTGATGTTGAAAACACCTTTTTACATTGGTTGTGACTACAACTAATGCAGAAGTGAAGTATATTTTTTAATATTTATTTTGTTTCACAATGAACCCAACCTACATATTCAAAATAGACCCATACACTTTCTACAAAAATAAGTATTTCAAGCAAGAAAGCATATATTTTTATGTGATAAACTCCTTAACTTGTTCAAAACATAGAGACAAGACAAATAAATAAGAATGCTAAGACCTGAACCAAATTCTAGGTAAGTGTATATAGACATGCTTTCTACATATTAGTTTTATATGCATAAATCAGAACAAGGAAACTAGGTAGCGGGCCTACTAAGTGTATAAAGATGCTTAATTTTGAAGTTAATATTGACAACTATGTGTTTGGCACCAAAGTTAAACAATGAAAGTTGGCACTATTTATCCACACATCATGAAAACTTATCCTAGCATCTTTAAAATTGGTTTTTCTAATACCCAAGAAGGTTGTTGTTGCATGATATAATGATGAACTTTCACTAAAATTGAAGAAATTATATCACTATGAATGACAAAATTTACCAAAAAAAGGCATAGACAACGTGTTGAAAATACAATAATTCAGTCAAATATGAAAAAGATAACACAAAGAAAGTGATAATGAGGTTACATAACCTTGCCATGGTATTAGGAATAAAGTCAAACCATTATTTAGGTGTTGGTAGTGCAAAAATAATAAAAAAGCTTTCACACAAACAAATTATTCAAAATCAACTTGAGAATGCACAAAATCGAGCAAATAATTTGGAGTTGGAAGTGCAAAAGTTGACAGATATTTCAAAAAAGCAAGAGGATGTCATTACCCAACTTCATATTAAAGTACAATCCCAATGAGAGTTGATTGAAACTAACTAAGAGCAAATTAAGCAAAATCTTGAAAATACAGTGAAATACCAAATTGTGAACATGTTGGAAGAATTATTGACCTCTGAATCACCTATTAACTCAAGTGCTTAGGTTAGTAATATAAAGTTCTTTTATTGAATATTTTCGTTTATGACTTATTATGTGATTATTTCTCTAAAACCCAAATACCAATTATTTGATTTTTATCTGATATATTCTTTTCTATATTTATTTGCAAGATTGAAACTCACGAAGATACTACTTACTGTAATTTTGGGATTGAAACTTATGAAGATGTTACTTTTTATTGTTATGTCAAGACTTTTATAGTATAGGTTCTGTAATTGGTTCTATTATTTTTATGAGAATCTAAATATTGTATTAATGTATTTGATTTACATATTTTGAGATATTATTGTTTTAGTTTATCGTTCAACATGTAATGACTTTGTTATATTTTAATGTAAACTTTGACTTATTTGAATTTTTTTACTTTTATTTAAATGATATTTATTTCAACATTTAAAAATAATTTTCAATGCAGTATTGGTATATTTAAAAAATAATATAGTGATAATAAGACAATATTTTATTTCAAAATAGTAATAAAAATATACTAATTGCAATTAGTAACTAGTTGTGACAAAAAATTAACACTAATAATAACATTTGGTCATTAATTATTTTTTCATTATAAACTGTTACCAGACATTGGTAACCATTATATAAAAATACCAGTGACGATATTTGTTTTCATAATAAAATAGTATTTTTGTGATAACCAAAAATATCGTCACTATTATAATAGTGACTTGTGTATTAGTGATCACCGGTGAAAAATCAAAATATTCACTAAATATTTGTAGTGGAGATTTTTTAAGTTTTTAATTACAATATTTTTCATCACAAAAGATATATTTCTTATAGTGAGTATTATTTTATTGTGACTGGTTTGATCCAACTAGTAGAGGAACAAAAGTTGATCCTAAATATGGCACTGTGGAAATTCAAATGGATAAAAGATATAATTTGGTTGACCCATTTATCATTGCACATAATGTAAGACAAGTGTATCATGTATCATATCCAGCAATAAGAAGAGACAAACATGATTGGTGTGTTGCAATTAAAATGAAGCCTAGGGGTTGCATAGAATCCAATAATTTAGAAAATGATTCACCTTACTAAGTAGAGGAAATGCCACATATCAAAGAAGTCATGCTAATCTGGTGCCAAACAAAGGAGAATCAAATAATTTTGAAGAAGACAATGAAGGGGAATTAGAAGATGACTTTGAAGTTTACAATTTTGAAGAGGGGGATTAGGCAAACCATATAATTTTTCTTGAAATTAAAATTTTGTTATGGAAATTGTATTAGTTTTTTTTTTTAGTGACATGATGTTTGTTAGTCAATCTTAATGTTTATTATTTGTATCATCTTTATTTAGTTGTGATAGTTAAACACTTTATTAGTGTAAATATTGTATTTAGGTAAACACATGATGAATTTCCCCTCTCTCTCTCACACAATTTCAAAAGCCATAAATGTATAAGTCTAACCTTAGATAACAATGTAAGCTTCTTATTTATTTAAAGTATTGTTTCTTAATATTTCTATCATGATTTATTATACGATTACATTACTAAAAAGATCCATAATTTATTTTTATTAATTTTTTCTTGTATTTATTTACAGGATCAGAATTCAAGAAGATGCTACTTTTACAGTTATTTTAGGATAGTTTTTGTTTAATTTAAGAATTATGAGATACTACTAGATTTATATTGTGATTTAATGTATAATGTTTTGAATTTAGAGCATCGTTGGATATTATTATTATGTATAAGTTTATCATTGAACATGTAATGAATTATCTTTTAAGTGATGTTCCTTTTTACAATTAAAAAAGATTATGTGTGCATTATTATGTCAATTAAAACATAATTTGGTGATAAAAATATTAGTAATTAAAAATAGTAATCAATTATGAGTAAATTTTATTACAATAATAGTAATAGTAATTGTTGTCATAAAGTCTAAACTGTGACAAATAAACTATTACTAATATCTTGAATATTTGTGACATGATTTTGTCATTATTATATAGAAACAATAGTGACAACATTTTCATCAATATATATATATATATATATATATATTATATATATATATATATAGTAATGACTTTTTGAGCTTTTAATGTTGACATTTGTCATCACATAAATCATAATTTCTTGTATAGAAACTTTGTCACACTTTTATTGGGGCTGATTATGTGTTGAATTTTTTAAATATAATTAGTAATGGTGATTAAAAAAAACCCCGATTCTTGATCCAAATCCAACAAAACTGGTTAAAAATCTATTAATTGGATGGGTTGGGTCGGTTTACAGTGTTAGTCGTTTGAAAGAAGAGTAAAAGTAGTTGCTTCTTGCACCACTTGATTTGCTTCCTATACCCCATTCCTGAATGTAATTTACATTCCAGATTAGCCATTTTGAAATGTAAAATTTGCATTCAGGATTACATTTTTGAAAGACTAATCTATAATGTTAAATTACATTTTGAAAGGTTAAAAAGGTGCAAGAAACAATTATCCCATGTTAACAATTCAATTATTTAAGTTATGTTGTGGCCCTAAAACCCATACAAAGTTGTATTCCATTACTCAGCCTATTAAGCAATTCACTTGCTCCAGAAAAAGAAAAAAAAAAGACCTTTTCCTATTGCATCACTCTTGCCTTTTTGTTGACATCTTTCAATTTCATTCTATTTCCAATCTAATCTTCTTCTAGTATTGATTGAAATGACTATAGTTAATGAGATAAAAAGGAAGAAGTTAAAATGCGAAGATGATTGACAAAAAGTTGTCTGATGATTAATGAAATTAATTTCACATCTTAAACCTTGAAAAATGGATCCTCCCCCAACAAAACTTTGTATGGCCTCCACAAATAAGTTTAGGTGTTGATCCTTTCTCTCCCTTGTTGCGGAAGAATTTTAGTAATTTAATTACATGCTATAGTAAAATAAAATAATCATTTTTAATGATAATTTTCTAATATAAAAATTTGATATTAAAAAAAATAATTATATATTTGTTTTATTTATTCACAACTTTGTATGGATTGAATACCGATTTTTCATTGGTTAATTAATATATTAAATAATATATAAAAATTAAAGACAAACAAAATTTAACCACGTAGTTTGACATGGTAATTTTCACTAAAAATTTAGACAATTTGATATTTTCATTGGACTACATTATTTTAATGAATAATATGCTATTTTTAAAATATCAAAAAAATATTCATGGCAAGAAAAGATAGCATTGGAGCATTGAAAATTTTTTAATTTATATTTTAGAAAAATGTTATTAAGCAATGCAAGGACAAGAATTTGACATCTAAGGTCAATGTTTTTGGGTGTTATAATATTTATTTGGTTGTTGAATGGAGAAGAGGAGAGGGAGAAGTCATGAGTTCGATCCCCTCTCACCAACGAAAACTAATAAATTAATTTAACATTTGCCGATAGAAAAAAAAAAGAAGCTCAATGATCTTTTCTTATATACTTATATAATATGTATGATGTATCTAGCTAATTAAAGAATCTCTAGGTTAGGATAAGATGATCTAGTGAAACAATTTTAATGGAGGATCTCAAGAGAATGATTTGAGAAAGATTCTTCTTGTAAGACTTCATCTATTTAGAACACATCAATCTAAGTAAGTCTTGCACAACCAAATGTAAAATCACATATTTAAAGGCCTCACAAAACAAATCCAAAAGCATTCTTATATTTATTTAACATTGAAAATATTTCTCTAAACACATTTACAATTGTGATTTAAAATGATATATAGAATAAATTTATTTTAATTAATTTAATATAAAACAATGTCTATTACAAGCAAAACAACAATAAATGGAGATGATGATGAAACCAAAAATAATTGAAAATTCTTTAATTAGAACTTTCTACATCATAAACTTAGTGATGAGTTATCTATTTTCAACTACATTAGGTTAGAGGTCAAACCGGTGGGTCGCTTATTGACCCAGTATATATATATATATATATATATATATATATTACTATAAATTTTTAGTTATTACTCCATCCATCCCTAATTATAAAACTCTTTGAACTAATTTATGCCCCTTAAGAAAAGTAATTAATTAATTTAGTCGATCACATTATATCTATCACTTATTTGTATTATCATTCCAAAATTATCCTTTCTTATGTATCTATCTATTTATTTATTTGCTTCTCATTAATGTTGGGAGAAAGAATAATTACATAAGTGTATATAGAAAAAATAATTAATACACCTAGAATTAGAAAATGGTCTTATAAAAAGGGACAAACAAATTTATGAAAAAGATCTCATGATCAATGAGGAAGGGAGTATATTGTTATCAAGATCAAAATAATATTGTAGGACTATACTATATGCTAGTATTCAATAATTACTTATTAATAGTTGAAAATATTTTAGAAATTGTAAAAAATCTATTTAAAAAAGAATTAAAAAAAATTCAAAATTGATCAGTTGGGTAAACCGGTTTGGGCCACTCGTTTTGACTAAACTTGGTCGGGTTAAACCAAATTGATGTCGGTCAACTGCATTTCCAATCCGATAGCTTAATCGGACTAGTTAGGTCACCAGTTCAATTTTCATAGCTATGCTATATAGTAATGAATATGTTGTAATTGTTTTTTGACAACAATATATTGTTACTGTTAAACTTTTGTTACTAGTTATCAAATATTAACTTGTATGATAATTATCTTCATTTTCATTGTATTTAGGTTGTCTTTATTATGTATAGATACAAGAAAACTTTGATAATGCTAGTAAGTTACTAAAGTATAGTAAGATATTATAGGCATATTTAATGACTTTTTTAATATAACCTTGTCAACTATTTATTAGGGGTGATTGGTGGTCAAGTTTGGGCCATCGGGCTGGACAAATTTCAAGTGGGTTGGTGGATTGAAGCAAATATAGACTTAATTTTTTATCCTGTCCTTGTCATCTCACCTCAACATCACTATACTTTGAAATATAAATTCAAAGAAAATGCTTTTTAGAATAACCTTTTGGAACTATTGTAAAAGAATTGTTTTTAAAAAAACACGATGACATTTTTGTAAATAAAGCCAATGTTTTAGAACGGTTGTAAAGGAACCGCTAAAAAAAGTTACCTTTAAGAACGACTTTAATTTAAACCATTCTAAAAGCTTTTTATCTTAGATCAGTTGTGTATTAAATCGTTCTTAAATATATTTTTTTAAAACACTTACAATCGTTCTAAAAACTATCCCATCCAACAAAACCCATAATCCTCTCTCCAAAACCATCAGGCCCCCTTTGTTAATCCTCAACAAACCCTCTATCCAAAACCCTCGAGCTCTATTTCTGAATCCTCAGCGGACGTTTGCTTTTCTCCGCAACTGAATCTTGCACGGTGGCATTTCCCTTTCTCCATGGCGGCAATTTGCTTTCTCTTTCTCCACGACAGCTCCACCTTTGTCCCTTAGCAAAGTTAGATCCTCATTTCCCTTTTTGTGTCTATTCGAGATGCATCTTCTTGCTAATATCTCTAATCTTCCAATTCGAGGTCACATATTTTCTTGTGCCTATTTGGTGTTGATGCCAACAATTTACAATGTTTATTGTAAAAATTATGATTAGTTTTGATGTTGTATCTATTGTTGTTGAAGAATATTCCTTGTAAATGTTGCAATTGGAAACTTTCTTGTTTCTATAGAGGATTTGTCCCCAAATGGCTTTTGAACAGGTTATGTTTCTATCACTTCTATTTCTATTTTTTTAAGGCAAAAACTAATTGAGATAGTTAAGGAATTAAAAACTAGATAATTTATTAGAGACTGATATTAATGTGTGTTTTCCTACTCATCACACTTATGATTAAGTTAATGTGGTTAAGTGTTTTTGGTGTTTCACCTTGGTCACTTTTGCTAAATTATATACAAACTTTTATTAAGAGATTAGTGGAATTTTAGTTCTTACTAGAGAATTGCACTAAAAATACTTAAGAATCTGTGTCTTGATTTTGGAAGAGCTTGTTTATGGCTTATTCATTCTTTAGTACCAATGTGTCTAAAAAGTATTGCACAAGTGCACTACGATACAATTTAAATTGCAATAAAAATATGGTGCTATTTTGGGGAAGCCATTAGATCCATGTATTATTCACTGCTCGATAGCTACTTGTCTTGAGCTAAAACATTTTGTGCATGTTCAGTTTGAGCTGCTATATAGTATAAATTATAACTTTAAAATTATGACATATATGGCATATAATAAGCACTTATAGGTTGAGGACATGGTGAATATGATTAAAATGTAATGTTTTGTGAAACTAAGTCTATGTACCTCGAGAGAGAGAAAATTACAAGTTCAGTTGTGAAAGTTTTTACTGTTTTTTCTAATAAAAGGGCCTATAGAGAAAAACAAAACTTAGTTTTGCACTCTTCCCTATTTCACGGTAAGTTATGCGATGTTTTTTTTTTCCTTTGCTTTTCTTTTTTCCTAGCACAATTTTTTTCTTTTTGACGAAAAAAATCAAGTACTTGTTCAAATCTTTCTCTTGCACTTTCTGCACTTTTCCAAACCTTTGTATATATTGGTGTGTGTATGAGAGATAGATAGTTTTATCTAAGTTTTCTTATTTCTTAGTCAATGATTTTTCTCACGGTCTCTTGAGATTTTAGAATTGGGTTTTGAAAAAAAAATCTTTTTTTCTCTCTAATTTTGTGTTTGTAGAACATAAGATTGCTTAATGTCTTTTAGTAGAGGCAAAGTGTGCGTGTATCTTAGAAGATGATGAGGTACAAGTGTGGTGAGCTTTAGATGCTAAGGTCCATACTTAAACAAAATGAATATGGGGTTTGTGGATTTGTAATTGGTGGTGACACAAGTCTAGAAGGTGAAATGTCAAATGAGGTAGATTTTGAAGAACAAGTGTTGTTGAATTTTTTCTAACATAGCCAATCCAAGAAATTTAATTATTAAGACAATACTCTGAAACTACATTAATGTTTCAAAGCATTCTTAAAACATCAACAAAGTAGGTTAATGTGTTTCATTATTTACAATAATTAAATGTAGAGATCATTTTGCACATCAATTATCCTCAAACCTAGAATTTAGAAGAATCTTTCTCTCATTCAACCTTGCAATTGCAAGCAACACATTTTCGTCCCCTAAGATCATGGAATATTTCACGAGGAAATGTACTTTAAATTGCACATACACGCATTCCCTTAATCATCACAAACTCTTGTAATAGCAAGTCGCAATAACATCAAGCTCATATTCATCACTATGGCCAACACTATCCTAAACCACACAACAATTCTCATTCTACTCATCTCTTTAGCCCTGCACAATTACCACTTTGTTGTTTCTTCAACCGATATAAATCAACATCAAGACATTAATGAAGAGGAACAGTATGCTCTTGACATGTTTGTTGTCATTGTTGGATACTTTTTTTCTATTTTCAGATTTCTTATTAAGTATAACTATTCTAAAAGTTCACTTTTTAGAATGATTCTTTCATGGAGCAATCTAAAAAGTTCTACTTTGTAGAATGGTTCTTGAGTATAATCGATCTAAAAGGCTAACATTTTAGATCAATTATCCAAATTGGCAGATCTAAAGTGCTATCTTTTTAGAATGGTTGCAAAAATAACAATTCCATAAAGTGTTCTTTTTTTGGACTGATATAATTGATCTAAAAAGGTCATCACTTTATATAACATAACATTTTAGAACAATCATACAACTGATCTAAGAAGTTAATTTTAACCGTTCTGAAAGACTGTTTCTATAGTAATGATAGATATTGATAGAGGACTATCCAAATAGCATAAGGACCTAGAAACACCTGATGAGTTGAAGGGGTCAATGACAAGTCTAGAGCCAAACTTCTACAAGAAGAGATGGCCAAGATGATCAAGGATCGACTACTCATCAAAGGAAAGGAAGGAGAAAATCACAAGGAGCAAAATTGGAGCACGTTGAAGATTTTTGAACAACACGCCTGGGCTTAGCGCGCGCTATCTGGCTTAGTCCAATTTCAACCTGAGGACAAACTAGGCTTAACGTGAGTTGTCTGGCTTAGCGCATACCTTCAGCGTGAATTTATGAAAATTCCTAATTTTTGTTTATTTGGGTAATGGGTTTGAGTTTGATGTAAATAAGCCTTATTAGAGGCTTAGTTATCTTCTTAAGCCTAGTTCTATAAATACTCATAAACTCTTAATTGAGGAACCGTTGACATAAGTGAAATTAAGCTTGTGCTTAGAGAGAGCTTAGTCTCTTCTTTGGTTTTTTGACTGAAACCCAAGTTGATTCTTATCAAGGAAGATATTCCTTTGTAGCGAATCCTTCTTTGGCTTATCGATTCTCCATGGATCGTGGTGTCGTTCTATTCATCTTCTTCATCTCATCTATCTTTTCTATTTTCTGTTCATGAGTTCTTGGAAGGTCAACAATGGTGGGTCTTGAATTTGCATCTGAAACAATCCGAACCAAGCGTCCATGGCTTGGATTGCATCACGTGGTATCGGAGCTTGAATCTGACGAGCAGTTCGAAATTAAATCCATCAATTAGGTGCAGTTCAATCATTTTCATTTTTGAGTTTTCTTGAAAAAAATGAGAAACTGATTTTCATTTGATTCTTATTTGTTTGGGTGTTTCTTATGTGATTTTGAGTTAATCTTGCATGTACCTTCGATTTCCCTATCTTTTTGTTGAATTTGGAGTTGATTTGGCCATAATCTAACTTTAGGTTGTTCTTCATGGCATTCATAGCACTGCTGGAAAATTTGTGAATTTGATCTTAAAAAGAATTCTATTGGAGAGTGTTAGGGCATTTTTGCAAATATAAAACATTTCTAGTGTCGTTCAAAAAGCAAAAATATTGTGTGCTTATTGTTGCTTTTTAATACTTTTGTTTTGTGGGGTCAAAATGAAAATATCAAAAAATCTAAGGACCTAAGTGTAAATTTTTTTAAAAAAAAATTACAATCAAAATTTAGTAGTCCTCTCCCCTAGTGTGTGCTTATTGTTGTTTTTTAATACTTTCATTTTTTTGCATAATTGCAGTGGTTTATACTTAGCCAAAAAAATTACAACATTAGACAAAATAATTTAAAGTCTTATATCTTCCTATTTGTTTTTCTTTGGCATTCTTTTTTTGAGTTGTCCTTTCTTTTTGAGCTTTTACTGCTTGTCTTCTAAACTTCCAAGGTTTTGTCTTAGAGTTTTTCTTTTTTCTTTGACCTCTTAAGTCAAGTTTGGATTTGTTTCATCATGCACTTTGGATACTCCTTGAATTGAAATCTTTGGTTGATCTCAAGCACTGAAGAAGAGTTAGAGAGTGAAAAAAGACAAGAGTGAACATTATAAAAAAAGTCTTATAAGTGTGAAATATGAGTGTTGAAGAGTGTAAACACGTAGTGAGTGGTAAAAGGTCCAATATTTGTTTTTACTAACATTTTCTTGTAGTAATGGTTTCTGTAACACCCTAAAATATTGCTAATTATAAATTAATGTTTAATTGTATTTATCGTGTTATTTGACTCTATGATTGACTTGAATGAGTTGAGGAATGACGTGAATTAGTCATGTGTGATTTGGTTGATGTGGATGTTGAGTTATGTGGAGTTTTATTGAGCTAAGTTGAAATTATGAGATTTCAAATTTTACATAAACCTATTTTAGTAAAATTGCGATCCTAGATTCGTTAATGTTGGATTGTCTTCAAATTTTGGCTGGAGGTTTCCAAGATAATTCTCCATGGTTTGACCATTGGGATTTTGAAATAACAACTTTTGATCTCTCGCTTAGCGCGATAAGCACGCTAAGCACAATTCCAACCCAAGAGGGAATTGCGTTGAGCGAGAATTAGTGCGCTAAGCACAATTCCAACTCGAGAGGGAATTGTGCTGAGCGAGAATTGTCACGCTCAGTGTGAATTGTCGCGCTAAGCGTGAAAATGGGACTCCCTCTTAGCAAGACGAGCTCGCTAAGCAAGATCTGCAGATTATAAATATGTTCTTCAGCGTGAAAAACATGATTTTTTTTCACTCTCCTCCTCTCCAAAATGCCCACCCAAACCCTAACACCTTCTTCTCCACCACCCACGACCATCGGTGGCCACCACAAGTTGTCGTTGCTTGCCGCCGAAGCCCCACATCAAGAGGAACATTTTAATCGGATCGAAATCCTCTGAATCCACCTCAAGGATTCGGTGGAGAAAAAATCCCTCAATCCTTCCTTTTGTAGCTTCTCTGAGGTAATCTTGATTTCTAAGCCTTTCTCTTAATTAGTTTGAGTTTATCTTAGTGTCTCTTGTGTTTTAGGTACTATAATAGGGTGTTTTTACACTTCCTTAGAAGAATCCTTGAAAATGAGGCATCGTAAAAGTTATCTTTTTATGAAATGGATGTTATTTTTGTGACCTTCATTGAACCTCGATCACATTGGTGTGATTGGAATTTCAAAATGACATCTCCTTTTAGTAGAATCTGAAACATCCCCTTAGCCCTTTATGTTTTGACAAGGGTAATTAACCTTGAATGTTGTCATTAACATTATTTCTAAAATCAATACTAAATTTCCTTCAATTTGGTATATAGAACCTTGCATTTGGACTAAAGAATGTGAACAAGAGAGGTCTCTGAATGACGCAAAGAGGAACTGACGTAGAGCTCATGCTAGGTGAGGGGAGTTTATTATAATTTAACATTTTCAATACCATAGTTGAGGTCAGGGAATCTAACTATGGGGACGTATGTCTGTCCCTGTTGCATGCTTGTTTTCAAGAAAAACAATGTTTTTGACTATGGGATGCAATACGTCTATTATTGATAAATGACATTATGGTTTTTATTAAACTTGTGTTGTCTGAAGACCTAGGGAGTGTGAATCTCAGGCATGAACTATATATTTATGTATATGCGGAATGTAACTTACTGATGATATTGTTATTGATGACATTAATAGATATGAGTTGACGTTAATGTTTATGATAATATTGATATGAGATGATGTTGTTATTGAAGGTTATGTTAATATGAGTTGATGTCGTTATTAATGATTATGTTAATATGAGATGATGTTGTTGTTTTTGATAATGTCATTGAGATGAGATGATGTTGATGTTGAGAATGATATTGAGATGAGATGATGTTGATGTTGAGAATGACATTGCGATGAGACAATGTTAATGTTGATAATGACATTGAGATGAAATGTTGATGATGTTGAAAATGCACTGTGATGATGTATGTTGTGTATGTACATGGGGGGTGTGGTGACCTTGTTGGATATCCCTTGCGGGGGAAATAGAGTGGTTAAAGAGTTTTAAGCATCTCTGGAGGGGGATGACTTAGAATCTTTAATTATCCATGGTCAGTGCATTGATGGTGCCCATGTGTCATATTTCATATTGCATGGAAATAGTATAAACTTTATGAGTAAGTACTTGTAGTTTCTCATGAGGAGGAATAATTGTACTTGGGGGCATATGACTCGGTTTGGAACTCCCTTGAGACTCAGGCTGATCACCGTGGGGCGGGGGGGGGGGGGGGGAGGGGGGTTGCCTGTGCATAACAGGGTGGCCTCGACACTTACTGCCTAGTTTTCCTAAGTGAAAGTGTCATGTGGACATGCTTAGCCTATTTCCTTAAGGATGGTACCACATTGCATTTGAGAGTTGAGGTCAGGTACATGCATCATACTGAGCATGATTGATTGAAATTATGGATGGATGACGACTACTTGTTGAGTGTATGTTGGACTAATCAATGTTTGTGTATGCTTATCATATTTGTTTATGTTTTCGTACTAATTATGGTTTTTTTTGTATTAATTTCTTTCATAATAAGCTCACCCTTGCAATTTTTTTTGTACCATGTGGTTGGTACTTGTGATGATCGCGAACCTTTGTTCATGGGAGCAGAAGGACAACAGTAGAGTACGTGAAGTGAGATTCTTTTGTGGAGCCGCCAAGCCGACATGATGACGTTGGGATTATTTTGGGAGAGAGTTGTGTTTTGTTAAGCCACTCCTCTGTAGTTGGTTCCATAATTCCTTTTTTGAATTGAGGATGTAGATCATAGATTTAATTATATGTATGAACAAATACTTTCCATATGTGAATGATGTGTACTGAGTTACTATATTCATATATATATATATATATATATATATATATATATATATATATATATATATATATATATATATATATATATATATATATATATGTTCATTTAAGTACCTGTGCGTTGTTTGGTGAATGTATATTGCGAAAAAAATTACTTTCATTTTTCATAAGCAAATTGACGGAGTTTTCATTTACAAATTGAAATTTTCACGGTTTAGAGTGGTGATATCGTAGCGATAAGGCGAGTCATTACAGTTTCCGAAAGTGATAGTGATCCACCTTCCCCTTGATCCACTAAGCTAGTGGCTTCATTGGCTAAGCAAATGAATAAGTTGCAAAAAAATGTTGAGAGGAGGACGAGAGAGAGATTTGATGAGATACAAAGAAGCACTCAAGAGTTGAGCGAGATAATGGAAGACATAGAGAGGAGGAGGCATCATAGGTCACCTCATTCTTCTCAAGGAAGTGATGATGGCTATGAAGAAGGTAGAAGACATAGACATATGAGGAATATGGATGGAATGGATGATATGAAGATCAAAATTCCCAAGTTCCTAGGTACTTATGATCTGGAGGCTTACCTTGATTGTGAGATGAAAGTGGACCAAATTTTCAATTGCAACAATTTTAGTGAAGAAAAGAAAATGCAGTTGGCTAGCTTAGAATTTGAAGAATATGCATTGGTGTGGTGGAATCAAATCCAAGTGGATAGAGAAAGATTGACAAGATATAGAGTGGACGCATGGATAGTAATGAAGAAAATCATGAGGGAGAGACTTGGCCCACCTCACTATGTAAGGGAAATGCTTACTAAATTACAAAGGCTCTATCAAGGAAGTAAAAGTGTTGATGATTATTACAAGGAGATGGAGATTTCTTTGATAAGAGCAAACATTGAAGAGGCTAATGAGGCTACAATGGCTAGATTTTTGAATGCTTGAATAGGGACATTCAAGATGTTGTAGAGCTTCAAAGCTACAACAACATGGATGAACTTATACATAGGGTTGTGAAAGTGGGGCAACAATTAAAGAGGAAAAAAACCTACAAGAAGACTTCATACACTTATTCATATTGGAAGGATAAAGACACGTCCAAGAAGGAGGGTTCTTCTTCACAACAATTAAGTATGATGTAAATAGGCTTTATTAGAGGCTTAGTTATCTTCTTTAGCCTAGTTCTATAAATACTCATAAACTCTTAATTGTAGGAGCCTTTGACATAATTTAAATTAAGCTTGTGCTTAGAGAGAGCTTAGCCTCTTCTTTGGTTTTTTGACTGAAAACTGAATTGATTCTTATCAAGAAAGCTATACCTTTGTGGTGAATCATCCTTCGCTTATCAATTCTTCGTGGATTGTGGCGTCGTTCTGTTCATCTTCTTCATCTTATCCATCTTTTTTATTTTCTGTTCATGATTTCTTGGAAGGTCAACAATGTTGGGTATTGAATTTGCATCCGGAATGATCTGAACCAAGCTACCATGGCTTGGGTTGCATCAAATATTAAGTGAAGGTATAGTTGGTGACATGTTAGTGTTTTGTCCAAGGCTTAGATTGTGTAGTATCTTCAGTCTTCTATTTTAATCCTTGACATCAATACTTCTCATGGACAGATTTAGTTTTCAACATATTTGTAACTCCTATTGCAATTACCATTCACTTTCTAATGTGCCTTCAATGTGTGGCAACATGTGAAAAGTGAAATGTTGTCAACTTCAATCTTCTGATGTGCCCTTTGTATGTGTGATGTCATATGAAAGACATGAGATTGCCTTTGAGATGCATTTGATGCAATCCTACCTTGCAAGGGCATTGGATAGAAGACTCCAAGAAGATTGGGCTAGAGATGCAAGAGAAGACCCTAGGGTTCTCATGAGCCTTAGGATAGATTTCGGGCCCATGGGCTAAGTATGAGCCCGCTTATCTTTGTAATTATTAGATTAAGGTTTCATTATTTTTTAGCCTTGTATTTAGGGCTTCATAATATAGGTAAGGTATCCTAGAAATGTAGGATTTTTCAGCTCTCGTATTTTAGGGCACCTAGACTAGTTTTTGAATTAAGGGTAGTTTTGTAATTTCATATGCATTAAGAGAATATTTGATGTGTGTGGTTGGAAATAAATTTAATTGAATTGGGAGAAGTCCAATCCAATTAAATTTTAGAGAGGGAGGGGAGCATTTGCTTGCTACACCCCTTTGCCACATCATATAGTCACACTTTGTGCATGTCCTTCATGTTTTACATGCCTCATGACACCTAAGGACACTTAGTGGACAATCTTGGACTTGATTTTGGATTAGTGGGCTGAACCATAACTAAAATTTACTAATCATAATTAGTGAAATTTTGGCTCCGAAATTTGGCTCCACAAATTCAATTTCAAATTCAAGTGACATTTGAATAGAAATTCAAATTTCCCTCCAATTTTGTGTGACACTTAGGCTATAAATAGAGGCCATGTGTGTGCATTTTTTCAACTTTGATCATTTGAGAATTATACTTCAAAGTTAAAACCTCATTTAAGGTACAAAATTTCATGTTCATTCTCTCCTTTTCCCTCCACTCATCTTCTCCTACCTTCAAGCTCTTATCCATGACTTCCTATGGTGGTGAGCTTCTTCTTGACTCATCTTCTCCTTGAAGTGGTGTCTCCTCTCAACTCTTCTTCTTCTCCATTCCGCTTCCATTAAAATTCAAGAAGCAAAAGACTCCATTGATGAAGAATATCCAAGGCCTACAAGCTCCAATGGAGCTACATTAGCATTGTAAACCAATTTGAACTCCATTCCAAAGTCCAGTTCTTCAAAATTAGATTCTTCATGGTTTTGATGTAGACTCTGCTATAGTTTCCTTTTGATTATGGATATTCTTCATATAGCCTTTAATAAGTTTTCTATGTAAGGCCTTGTTGTTACGTACTTTGCCAAGAAAAACAAGTACTCAAAGGGAAATATTTTTCTTCATGCAGATAGACTTCAAGAAATCTTTGAAGTCCTCAACTCTTTGACAATTGTTATGAGACTACCTTTCTGAGCACTTTAGAATGAATGAACATGTCTACTTCTTAAAACATTTAGTACTGAAACACTTAAGTAGAATGTCAGCCATCACATAAACCCAATCCTCCTTTCAATTTGCATTGCTAATGGTTTGTCATGATTAAAACAAAGGATGCGGATTCAACAATACACACTTTACATTCCATTTTTGTATACCTGTCAATTTTTTTCTTCTAGTCAGAAAAGAAGTTGAATTGGCATGACATGCTTGCCACTTATTAATATATCAAATATAAGTGTATTAATTAGATGTACAAGGGTACTCCACCCCTTTTACAAATGAAAAAAACCTTAATTATATATGATCAATTCTACTATCTTTTTCTTTGGTCATAATTATGTTTTTGGTTCCTATAAGTTAGTCCGTTTTCATTTTTGTCCCGTAAGCTCGTGCTTATAGGAACCAAAATTGAATAATCACAAACTTACCAGGACTAAAATGAGCAAAATATCTTACAAGGATCAAATTAAAAAACGTAAACTTACACAGACTAATGTTAGAAAAAATAAACTTAGAAAGACCAAAAATGAAAAAAATAACTTAGAGGGACCAAAAACATATTTAACCCTTTTCTTTTCCAACTAACGTACTTGAACTAAAAAATAAGTGTATGTATGTCTATTAGTGGGTGTGATAACTCACTCCATGAGTATATATATAATAGACTTAAATACAAGTATTAATATAGTGTTGAATGTTATTACTACAATATTTATATAATTTTTTTTTGGTATACAATGATCCCACTAAGATTTGATTGAATCAATGATTTTACCCCAACCATCCATCACTAAGCGGACCCAAGTGGTATAATTATATAAATATATTAACAAATAATTTTGTAATTTATAAAATAGTACTTAATATATTTATTTTATACAGCAATTATAGAATCGAATTTAATAATATGATTAAATACCATATTTATTAAATATTATATATTTGTTAAATTTAATACATATACTGCATATAATATATTACTAAAATAAAACCATCAATACATTGGTTCAAGTAAAATTGGGTTGAAATTTTTGAAGTAAAGTCTCAAGTTTGAGTCTTATAAATGACAATTTATGGTTGAAAAAGAAAATCTTACTAAAAGTGTATAAAATGTTGATAAAAAGTATTATTAAATAAGAAGTAACTATTATGTAACCGAATACCTATATTTAATATAAAATACATTAGAAGTTTATTAACTATAAATAATATGTCCATCGGTATATATAAGACCCTTTCAACCCTAAAAAAATTAGTTAATTTAGTCAATGATTTTAAATTTATCAATAATTTGTGTTGTTCTTTCAAAATTCATCTTATTATTTCAAGATTCATCTGTGTTGTTTCAATCTAGTTACTACTCTTCTTCTCGAATCCTAATAAGAATGAAAATAAGTTTATCTCATTGTACTTCTTCCTTTCTAAAATGACTGATGTTTAAGGTTTTTCTACACAAAATAATAACAAAAATAAATAAGTTAGTGATCGAAATAATTTTACTAAAATATATTTCTTCTCATTACTTTAATTTATGAAGTGATTAATGGTGGTAGTTGAAAAATTGATACAAAAATCATTAAATTCATGTAATTTATTAGGAGCTAATTTGAAATTAAAATTTTGATATCTCATTGAAAATTATAAGCATTAATCTATATAATTCTTTTAGGTAGTTTATGTTTTTAAAGTGCTAGTTATTTTGGAATGGACGGTGTACTTCATAGAATTTATTATATTTTGAATATTTTTTATTTAATTGAGGATATTTAAAAAAAACTAATAATAGAAAACACTAATATTTTATTTTATTAAATATTATCATATTGCTAAGTGTTATATTTATTGAATAAAATAGGTTTGTCATATTTAATTAATGTTTATAAATATCTGAGTGAAAAGTAATAAATCCTACATTGATGTTTTTAAATTTCACACACACACACAAGAATAGTTTACTTTATAAAATATTAATAATTATTCAATACACCTAATATAGAATTAAATTTAACAACATAATCAAATATCATATTTATGAAAAATATTTAATAGACATATTAATAATTAATAACATCATTAATTAATATAATTTAATTCAATAGTGACCTTAAATGATATGAAAAATTTAGTAAAATCATTAAATATTATTAAGTAACATAATTTAATTCAACAATAACATTAAATGTTTATTAATACATGTAATATGATATTATTTCTTGAAGTTAATAAGTATGATAGTTTCAATATATATAATTAATACTCATTAAATAACATAAATTAAAATAAAACATTAAATTTCCTTTCAATAAAATAACAAAGATAATATTATAAAAATAATTTAATTTCATTGGACTGTCAGTGTAAATTATTTTACATTGCCAACCAATTAGAACCTTGCTGATCATGACTTTATAGAAAATTATTATAATATCATTCAATTTAATGCATACGGTAGTTTGTGATTAGATATTGATATATAAGTCACATGAAACGGAACCAGAAATTATGCAAGTATTGATGGAAAATCATATCAATTCTAATTAATAAGTGTTATTCTTATTTAATTTTTAGTTCAATTCACTCTCCTCATTATTTCTTCCAATGACTTCTATGACCACTTTCTCTTTAAATTGATGAATCTCTTCAAGGATCCATGGTGAACAAAACTACTAACCACGCCTTCAAACATTTAGTTTGTTTCTCCTTCCATAATCTTTTGTTTTCTTAGTTTCTTCAATTAGATGTTTTATTTTGTTTTGAGTTTTTTTTCCTATCATTTCATTTCTATTTATAGTATATTCTTTTGTATTGAATCAAATATTGAAACATGAAACTTAATAACTCTATGTTCCTTTGTATCTGTGTGTTCAAATATAAAAAAAAAATTGGCTCTTTATGCTTTCAACGATCAAATTGGTAATATCGGGGAGGGACTCTTTATGCTTTCTTCAAGAATCAACAAGCTATTTTGTAATACAATGGATTCCGTGAAGGTATGGTAGAGAAGGGATGTATTAATAATGTGAACATATCACTGGCTAAAAGCATTAGGATTCCCTACAACAAAAAAATACCACCATATATATCTTGGATACATGTGGCTAGGTGCATTTGATTTTCAGTTTTCAAAGCCCAAGTTTTTTTCTATATGTTATGGATATGCAATGCAATTTTTGCCAAAGAAAAATTACATGCTTTTTGTATTTTCTTTTCATATAGAAACTTCCATATAAAACATTATCCATAAGTACATACGGAAATTGTGTTTATGTGTTTTTTGATTTTTCGAATCTTTGTTGTTTTGCATAAGTGAAAGAATGGTTGAAGATCAATGAGTTATTGGAAAAAGCTAAATATACTATAATAAAAATCATATGAATGATAAAGATGATTTCTTTGAGGTTGAAGACTAAATTTTGCATGGTAAATTAAAATGGAGATGCTTTACTTGCATATAGAACTTCTACATGCTAGTACATCTCCATGTTAATTTAGTATGCAGAATTTGATCTTCAAGCTTAGTGAAGTCATGTTTAATATATTTAGGATTTTGATTGTAGTATATTTGGCTTTTTCCAATAATAGATTGATCTTTAGCCATTCTTATATTTTTCTTCATCATGAAAGATTTGAAAAATCAGAAAATACATAAACACAATATCCGTATGGATTTATCAATAATATTTAACATGAAAGTTTCCATTTGAAAAGAAAATACAAGAAACATGTAAATTTAATTTTGGTGATAATTGCATTGCACTTACAAATTTGGTTGTCAATTCTTGAAGAAAGCATAAAGGCTCCCTCCCGGATATTACTAACTTGATCATCAAAAACAAAGACTTAAGTTTCTTCCAATGCCTCTAAACTTTTTTCTTTTGAAAATACAACTGAGATTAACTAAATGCTAACCAACAATATGTTAAAATAGTGATGTTTCTACTCTTATTTATTAGCATACTAGATCATTGCATTGATGAGTTTATGGAGGACATCGTGCATTTCAATTAATATTTTTCACATTCAGAAAATAATTTATTAAACTTGCGCAGACTTAGTCACCAAGTTGGTATCTTAATGTTAAAGAGCAAAGTAAAGTTAAATTTATTACAACACATAATTTTTTCATTCATCATATGAAATTTAACTTTTTAATTGTCATTCAAGCACTCTCTCATTATTGAGGAGTATGCTAAGACATGCATTCCTGCAATAAATCTACTTGACCTTCTTTGTAAGTAGTTGATTGTGCTATTACTTCACTCTACTAGTTCTTTTTGTTTAATTTATTAAATTATCTAAATAATTTTTTTACTTAGATTCTCTCTAATGAAAATCTTCATCATCAAAGTCCCTTAATTCCTTATTTTATTATTTAAATTCTTGATCTCTCTCTTGTTTTTAATCATGGACTAAATTTTCACTAGATAGTAATGTCACATAAGTGAATACAAACTGATTTGTAATGAGTTTCTTCTATTCTGTGATAAGTGTTTGCATTTATTTTGTCTACCTTGAAGCTTTTTGCTGACAATGCAATGCAAATCTAATCATATGTCTTGGATGATGTGTTAGGCTATAAGGAAAATATCATCATCATCTCTATTTAATGTAGTTATTACTACTACAGAAAAAAAAGTCTTCGATACTAGTTTTGGAAGACTTTTAACATTGGTTTAGAACAGATGTTGAATCAATCGTTGTTGAAAGTTGACAACTTTCAATGATGGTTTAAATATCGATTTTTAAGGCACCTTTTTACATTGGTTGTGACTACAAATAATGCAGAAATGAAGTATATTTTTTAATATTTATTTTGTTTCACAATGAAACCAACCTACATATTCAAAATAAACCCGGGCACTTACTACAAAAATAAGTATTTCAAGCAAACAAGCATATATTTTTTTATTGGGAGTATAAGTTTTATATGATAAACTACTTAGCTAGTTCAAAACATAGAGACAAGATAAATAAATAAGAATGCTAAGACCTGAACCAAATTCTAGGTAAGTGTATAAAAACATGATTTCTACATATTAGTGTTATAAAGATGCTTAATTTTGAAGTTAATATTGGCAACTATGCATTTGGCAGCAAAGTCAAACAATGAAAATTGTCACCATTTATCCACACAATGTAAGCTTCTTTTTATTTAAAGTCTTGTTTCTTAATATTTCTAGCATGATTTATTATACGATTACATTACGAAAATGATCCATAATTTATTTTCATTAATTTTTTTCTTGTATTTATTTATAGGATCAGAATTCAAGAAGATGCTACATTCACAGTTATTTTAGGATTGTTTTTGTTTAATTTAAGAATTATGAGATGCTACTAGATTTATATTGTGATTTAATGCATAATGTTTTGAATTTAGAGCATAGTTGGATATTATATTATGTATAAGTTTGTCATTGAACATGTAATGAATTATCTTTTAAGTGATGTTCATATTTACAATTAAAAAAGATTATGTGTGCATTATTATGTCAATTAAAAAATAATTTGGTGATAAAAACATATTAGTAATTAAAATTAGTAATCAATTATGAGTAAATTTTATTACAATAATAGTAATAGTCATTGTTTTTATAAAGTCTAAACTGTGACGATTAAATTATTACTAATGTATTGAATATTTGTGACATGATTTTGTCATTATTATATAGAAATATCAGTAACAACATTTTCATCAGAATATATATATTTTTTGTGACATCCCAAAATAACGCCACTAATACAACAATTACTTGCATATTAGTGACGACAACCGACCAGTTAGAATTTAGTCACCCCACAAAACTTTGGATGGCCTCCACACATAAGTTTATGTGTTGATCCTTTGTCTCCCTTGTTGCTGAGGAATTTTAGTAATTTAATTACATGCTATAGTAAAATAAAATAATCATTTTGAATGATAATTTTCTAATATACAAATTTGATATTAAATAAAATAATTATATATTTCTTTTATTTACTCACAACTTTGTATGGATTGAATACTGATTTTTCATTAGTTAATTAATAAATTAAAGAGAAAAATTAAAGACTGAAACAAAATTCAACCATATAGTTTTGCATGGTAATTTTCACTAAAAATTTATACAATTTGATATTTTCATTGGGCTACATTATTTTAATGAATAATATGCCATTTTTTAAATGTCAAACAAATATTTATGGCTAGAAAACATAGCATTGGAGCATTGAAAATTTTTTAATTTATATTTTAAAAAAAAGTTATTAAGCAATACAAAGACAAGAATTTGACATCTAAGTTCAATGTTTTTGTGTGTTATAATATTTATTTGGTAGTTGAATGGAGAAGAGGAGAGGGAGAAGTCATGAGTTCGATCCCTTCTCACCAAAAACTAATAAATTAATATAACATTTGCCGATGGAAAAAAAAAGCTCAATTATATTTGATAATCGAACTATGGTGTTTGGCACCGGTTGCGGTGCAAGGCCGAGGGGTCGCTCAGGGTTGATGTTTCATTGTCAAACTCGGGAACAAAAGCCACAAGGAAAGGGGCAAAATGGTCATTTTAAGGAATTTTTTGGATCCTAGCTCGCCCAAGCTAGCATCTGGCTCGCCTGGGCCATGAAATACCTTCAACCTTAAGCAACCAGCTCGCTTGGGCAAGCTGATACCTTGAGCTATAAGAAGCCAACTCGCCTGGGCGAGCTTCCCCTGCATCAAATGGCTTTTTCTATAAATAGCTATGCAGGGGGAATGGTTGAGGGACTTGCAATTGAAGGAACAAAAGGAAAAACGCAGGGAGAAAGAAAAGAAGAAAAAAGAAAAGTTGAGGCTCCACCGAATCGAACCGTGGATCGTTTCCTACATCCTTTCTCTTGCTAGCCTTATACCATGTGCAACAGTCGATTAGTTTTTCTTAAGATTTTGATGTAATCTATGCACCCTTATGGGTCCTCTATGCATTTATCTTCTCCGCTTATCGTTGGTAATTTCATTTTATTCGTAAGGCTTAATTCTAGTCGATCACTAATGTCATGAAAATAGTTTTTTTTAGTGAGACTAGAAGGTAATAAACACAACAAAAATGAAAAAAAAAAAATTCACAACCCAACTTCTTTTCATCAAATATCACTTGAGATTGTTTCAAGGTCCAACGCCTTAACGATTCTCTCCACCTTTTCAAAATTTAAAATGTCATTTCATGGTCCAACACCTTAATGGCTATTTGTTCGCAATTAAAATAAATCTTTCAAAAACATAAAATCAATTTAACACACAAACATTTAGACTTAAAGAACTACGTATGTCTGATTTCCTCATTGCACTTGGGGATACGTAGGAGCAAGGGAAACACCCTTGTCGATTCAAAGTAATAATAATAATAATAATAATAATAATAATAATAATAATAATAATAATAATAATAATAATAATAATAATAATAATAAAGGGGAAAGTAAATAATTTTGAAGTCATATTTTTGCACACTCGATTAAAGGTTGTCGTCTCTTGTGACGGGCACGTGGGTTCCTAATACCTTCCCTATGCATAAACAACTCCTGAATCCTTTTTTTCAAAATTCGCAGACCTCTTTTTGGTTTTTTCTAAGGTTTTCCTCGAATAAACATTGGTGGCGACTCCCACTTGTTTTCTCCCTAGGAGACGAACGTGCTTTATATTATTTGCTTTTGTCGTCCTGTCGTGAGGTAGGTTGCGATAGATGACGACCCCATTAGGGACTGTTAGAGAGTTAAGTCATTTGATCGAGTGTGCAATTTTATTGGGAACTTTTATTTATTTTTCCTTTCTCTTTAATCCCTACATTGTGCTCATGTTTGTTAAAGTTTCATTCTGTTACCTTTCATTTTATGGTTTAGCTTCGAACTCGTTTCCTTTATTCTCTACATTGTTACTTCTTGGTGTGTATCTTTGTATCTATTACCTTTGTAATTAAAAATAAATATTGCCATTAAATCATAGGATAGACGACAAGTGCTATACTTCTTGTATTTGCCTGGAAATTTTTTGGTTGTTTTGCAGGTGGGGTTGGGTAATTCTTAGGTTGCTCCGTTCACACATGACACCCACTTTTTGCACACACATTGAGATATTGGGCCCTATACCCGGGTTTGTGTTAGCCATAGGGAGTAGAGGTCGATTTGTGGTCATACTAGGTCCTCAACTCACTTGATAACAGTGAAGCCTCATCTAGAGTTTTCCTCTTTTGGTGATGCATTATCGTTGATAGTCTCTATTTCCACAATGTATTACCTAAGAGGATGATATCTTTATAGGCTGGTAAGATTACATGAAAATACCCTTGGGAGTTGTCCCTAGATAGTGGACTTTTGGATCCATTCCATTAGGTTCCTGAATTAAGGACACGGGGTAAACTCACCATGTCTAGTTTCCTTGATCGCATCATGCATCTCTTCATGGCATCATAATGGACATAATATTCCTGCATTTGTCATTTATCATATTCATGCATTGCATTTGTGTAAGTCATTGCATTGTCATACATATTCATTTAGCATGTTTTTGTTCAACCAATTGCATACATTCTGTTATCATCGTTTGCATGTTATGTCATATAGTTCGCATGTTATACAATCCTTTCTCCCGAAAATGATTGAAATCACATGAACATGGTACCCAATGCATTGTTAACAAGAAAGGGTGGTCTTTCAGGCATCTTGTGTCGGTTTGATAAATAGATTTGTCATGCATAGCATAATTATGCCCTGATCATTCATCATATCTCCTCCATGATAGGTTGTTGAAATATTGGCGATCAAAATTTCTATTCCTGTGAACATAGGGTCGAACCGAGCGTAATCTTTTAAGAAAAGGATTTCATCAAGTCAAGGTCAAAGTATGGAAGTAACCAGCTTGCGAAAGTTGGGGTAGAAGATGGGTCAAATTTACATAGCTTCTTTGACTACTACCAACACATGATTGAGCTAATAACTTACAAAATTAGGAACCATTGATGTGTCCATGTTTTATTTCCAGTTGCACTTTGACTCTAACGAGATTTAATGAAAATTAGAGTTGACTCGACCTTATGTTCTACTGAATGTCCTATGTAAAATTCACAATACTTCAGCAACGTATCATTCACATGCATTCATGCTTGTTTGTCTTTCCACTTTGGTTGCATTGCTCATTGCATTCTTTCCTTGAAATCAGAATCGTAATCATTGTAACCAAAGACAAAGATTCGCTTTATGGCACCGTTACTAGACATGTGCCAAGGCCAGAATAATGAGTGAAATCGAAGAAGTACAGGAACAAATGAAGGTCGATATGGAGACCATGAAGGAACAAATGACAACGATGATGGAAGCAATGATGAGCATGAGGAAGATGATGAAGGATAACACTGCTACAGTTGTTTCTGCGAGTATTGCTACTGTGATGAACTCGATTCACTCGACCGGTTTCAATCAAGTGAATCGCCCAGTCTCAAATGTAGTAGGTCAAGGAGGCGAGGCAGCAAAAAATGTATGTGGGCCTCATCATGTTGAGGTTCAGAGTAAGCATTCCTTCTTGCCATATGGGTTGCCTCCTAATTATACACCGCCCACTATTGTATACGCTTCTGGTGAGAATATCAACAATTCTGCACCCGTACTCATTGAGAATCAGCAACCCCAATCTGATCATGCACATGTCTCTCAACCCATGGGGGAAACACATGAAGTCCCCCAAGACAACACTCTGACCGGGTTCGGGGTTTATCCAGGATATACCACCAAAGGGCAGTCATTTTCTGGCATCCCTGTGCTGAATGCTCCCAGAATATCTCAATGTCGCCTGTTATCACAACCCTTGCATTTTGTAAGGGGAGAGGGGCGTTCCCTAGTACTTGAGAAGGAAAGGATTGAGTATATGGAAGAGAGGCTATGTGCCTTGAAGGAAGAGGAAATTATGCCTTTACTGACATGGCAAAGTTGTGCTTGGTACCCGACGTGGTTATTCCTCCAAAGTTCAAGGTGTCAGATTTTGATAAGTAGAAGGGAACCACTTGCCCAAAGAATCACCTGAAAATGTATTGTAGGAAGATGGGGGCATATGCGAAAGATGAAACGTTATTGATGCATTTCTTCTAGGAAAGTCTAGTTGAATTGGGGCAGCTATTACCTGGTATACTAACCTGGAACCTTCTCGAGTCCATTCCTGGAAGGACCTAATGACTGCTTTCATTAGGCAGTATCAGTATAACTCTGATATGGCTCTAGATAGAATGCAACTACAGAATATGTGCAAGAAAGACAATGAATCTTTCAAAGAATACGCTCAAAGGTGGAGAGATCTAGTAGCTCAAGTAGCGCCCCTGATGATGGAGAGAGAAATGATAACTAGCCATGCAGGGGGAAGGGTTGAGGGGCTGGAAATTGAAGGAACATAAGGAAAAACACAAGGAGAAAGAGAAGACAAAAAAAGCAAAGTAAAGGCGCCACCGAATCGAATCATGGATCGTTTCCTACATCCTTTCTCTTGCTAGCCTTGTACCTTGTGCAACAGTCGGTTAGTTTTTCTTAAAATTTTGATGTAATCTATGTACCCTTATGGGTCCTTTGTGATATTCTCTGTGCATTTATCTTCTCCACTTATCGTTGGTAATTTCATTTTATTCGTAAGGCTTAATTCTAGTCAATCACTAATATGAAAATTGGTTTTTTTTAGTCAGACTGGAAGGTAATAAACACAACAAAAATGAAAAAAAATCAATTCATAACCCAACTTCTTTTCATCAAATATCACTTGAGATTGTTTCAAGGTCCAACGCCTTAATGATTTTCTCTGCCTTTTCAAAATTTAAAACTTCGTTTCAAGGTCCAATGCCTTAATGACTCTTTGTTTGCAATTAATATAAATCTTTCAAAAACATAAAATCAATTTAATACACAAACATCCAGACTTAAACAACTACGTATGTCTGATTTTCTTATTGCATCTTGGGATACGTAGGAGCAAGGGAAACACCCTTGTCGATTCAAAATAATAATAATAATAATAATAATAATAATAATAATAATAATAATAAAGGGGAAAATAAATAATTTTGAAGTCATGTTTTTGCACACTCGATTAAAGGCTATAATCCCTTCCTTATGCGTAAACAACTCCCGAACCCTTCATTTCAAAATTCGCATACCTCTTTTTGGTTGTTTCTAACATTTTTCTCGAATAAACATTGGTGGCAACTCCCACTCATTTTCTCCCTAGGAGACGAACGTGCTTTCCATTATTTGCTTTTGCCGTCCCATCGTGAGGTAGGTTGCGACACATGTCTATTTATATTCCCTTTATGTGACATCAATATCTAGGGAAAATTTTGTCCATGAATAAAATTAAGAGATAGATCAAGAATTTAGATAATAATAATAAAAAGAATTAAAGGACTTTGATGGTGAAGATTTTCATTGGAGAGAATCTCAGTAAAAATTCCAAAGGATCCATTTCCCATAGCATACATACATTCATGAAAAGCAAATACCATTACATAAAGACATTCATATAAAAATCATAAAATAGACTTTTCTGGTGGTTAATTATGATAAGAATTAGTAGAATTTTTTTAAAAAAATCTTCAATTACATTAAGAAATTAAACTAAGAGAACTAGTAGAGTGAAGTAGTAGCATAATCAAACTAACAAAAAAGTTCAAGTAGATTTGTTGCAAAAATCCATATGTTTACATACTCCTCAATAATGAGAAAGTTCTTGAATAATAATTAAATAGTCAACTTTCATACAATGAATGAAAAATTTATGTACAATAATAAATTTAATTGTACTTTTCCCTTTAGCATAAAGATACTAACTTGGTGACTAAGTTTGAGCGAGTGATGCAATCCTACTCCTCAAGGGCATTAGATAGAAGACTCCAAGAAGATTGAGCCAGAGATGCAAGAGAAGGCCCTAGGGTTCTCCTAAGACTTAGGGTAGATTTTGCACCCATGGGTTAAGTATGAGCCCACTTATCTTTTGTACATATTAGATTAAGGTTTCATTATTTTTGGGCCTTGTATTTAGAGCTTCATAGGGTAGGGTGGGTACCCTAGTAATGAAGGATTTTTCAGCCCTTGTATTTTAGGGCACATAGACAAGTTTTTATATTAGGGGTAGTTTTGTAATTTTACATGCATTAAGTGCACTATTTGGTGTGTGTGTGTGTGTGTGTGTTGGGAGACAAATTTAATTGAATTGGGAGAAGCCCAATCCAATTAAATTTTGGACCATCTTAAGGGGGAGGTGAGCATTTGCTTGCAACATCATATAGTCACACTTTGTGCATGCCCTTCATGCTTTACATGCCTCATGACACCTAAGCACACTTAGTGGAAAATCTTGTAGTTGATGTTGGATTAGTAGGCTGAACCATAGCTAAAATTTGCTAATCATAATTAGTGAAATTTTGGCTCCACAAATTCAAATTCAAATTTAAGTGAAATTTGAATAGAAATTCAAATTTTCCTCCAATTTTGTGTGACACTTAGGCTATAAATAGAGGTCTTGTGTGTGCATTTTTCAACTTTGATCATTTGAGATTTATACTTCAAAGTTCAGACCTCACTTGAGGTCCAAAATTTCGTGCTCCTTCTCTCCCTCTCCCTCCACTCATCTTCTCCTACCTTCAAGCTCTTATCCATGGCTTCCTATGGTGGTGAGCTTCTTCTTGACTCATCTTATCCTTGAAGTGGCGTCTCCAATCATCTTTCTTCCATCTCCATTCCACTACCGTTGATCTTCAAGAAGCAAAGGACTTCATTGATGAAGAAGATCTAAGGCCTACCAGCTCCACATGGAGCTACGTCAGCAAGTTTAATTAATTACTTTTCTGAACCTGAAAACATTACTTGAAATGCATGATGTCCTTCATCAAATCATTAATGGGATGACATTGCATGCTAAGAAATAAGAGCAGAAAGATCACTACTTTACCCCAATTGCAATGATGATCACTTGTTTCTACTATATTTTTGTCAGGAACTTTTTCTTTTACTCCATTGGTGTTTTGGCGGCCAGCTTTATCATTGCATATTTGAATTTATTTTCTTCAATTTCAAAATACAAGCTTGAGAATGGGTTTTTTTTAACACATTATTGGTTAGTGTGCAATTAATCTTAGTCGTGTTTCCACAAGAAAAGTTTAGAAACATTGAGAGAATCATAGGTCTTTGTTTTTGATGATCAAGTCAGAAATACCAGGGAATGTGCCTTTATGCTTTCTTCAAGAATTCATCACCAAATTTGTGAATACAATGACTTCCCTAAAGGTATGGTAGAGTAGAATCGCATAAACAAAGTGGACTTATCACTTGCAACAAGCATTAGAATTATGTCAATAGAAAAATTTCCACCATATATATCTTGGTATATGTGGCCTAGTGCATTTGACATTTAGTTTTAAAATACTAAATTTTTGTCCAAATATCCTAGATGTGCAATGCAATTTTCATCAAAATGAAATTTACATGTTTCTTGTATTTTCTTTTCAAATAGAAACTTTTGTGTTAAACATTATTGATAAATCCACACGGATATTATATTTATGTATTTTTTGGTTTTTCAAATCTTTCATATTGAACCAAAATAAAAGAATGGCAGAAGATCAATCTATTATTGGAAAAAGCCAAATATATTACGATAAAAATCCTAGGGATATTAAACATGACTTCGCTGAGTTTGAAGATCAAATTTTTCACACTAAATGAACATGGAGATGTTCTAGCATGTAGAAGTTTTATATGCAAGTAAAACATCTCCATTTTAATTTAACAAGCAAAATTTAGTCTTCAACCTCAATGAAGTCATCTTTAACATTCTTATGATTTTTATTATAGTATATTTGGCTTTTTCCAATAACTAATTGATCTTCATCCAATCTTCCATTTATGTTCAATAGGAAAGATTTGAAAAATCATAAAACACATAAACACAATCTCCATATGGATTTATACATAACATTTTATATGGAAGTTTCTATATGAAAAGAAAATACAAAAAGCATGTGGAAAAATTGGGTTGCATATCGAGGACATATAGACAAAAACTTAGTCTTTGAAAATTGAAAATCAAGTGCACCTAGACACATGTATCCAACAAATATATGGTGGTAATTTTAACATGTATGGAATCCTAAAGCTTTTATAATATCATCTTTGTTATTTTATTGAAAATAAATTTAATGTTTAATGTTAAATTTATGTTATCTAATGACTCCTAATTATATATATCAAAATTAATATATTTCTTACATTTAAGAAATAATATAATATTAGGTGTATTAAATAATTTTTAATGATAAGTTATTTAACGATATTATTAATTTTTCATAACATATAAGGTTATTATTGGATTAAACTATATTATTAAATCTTATTTAACATATTATTAAATTTTTCACAAAATTTAATGTCATTATTGAATTAAATTATATTCTTTAAGGATATAATATTTAATAATGTTATTAATTATTATTATGTTTATTAAATTATTTTTCATAAATATAATATTTGATTATATTATTAAATTTAATTCTAAATTAGGTGTAGTAAATAATTTAATTATTAATGTTTTATAAAGTAAATTATTCCTTATTTATGTATTACTTAATTCTATTATATATGTGTGTGTGCCTTAATTGAGCATTTGTAGTTTAATATTTTTCTATTATTCTTAACTCAATTGACATTTCTTTGACCTTATTTTCTCACCTTAACTCAGTTTTTGTCTTATGCAAATAATTGAGCTTAATTGAGAATTGTAGCTTATTTTCAGATTTTGTGCTTATGTGACCTATCTGCCTTGTGCAAGACCTAGAGAACTCTATAGAACTCCAAATGGAGAGTATGACAAAGATCTCAAAATTGTAGTCCCTTTGAAGCTAAGACAAAGATCTTCAATTTTGTCACATATAAGCTTTGGCCAATTCTGTCATTTCCAGGGTCAATTTGAGCTTGGAAGTCAGAACCTTTGCACTTGAATAATTGGGCTTCGAGTTTGGGTTTTGTTATGTGTAATTAGTTAAATTAAGTATATTAGATGAGCCTAATGAACGCCCATCACTTCCTTCTCAGGAGCCACTCTATATATTAGTAGAAGTTAGTTAGTTAGTTAGTTAGTTGCTTTATTTTGTAAAAAACAAAATTAGTTACTTGTTGTGCAAGCTTTAGGATCAAACTATTTTCTCTCTTTTTCTTTTAGTTGTTCTTCATTCTTCTTTCTCTTTTAACTTTTGTTCTTCAAGGAAGGCGAAGCACTTCATCAATCCAACAATCCACTCCAAGCAACGCTGAATTTGAGTTTTGGTTTACTATTTCTAATCTTTGTGAATGTGCAACTTTCTCTTCAATCCCGTTTTCTATTTTCATGATTATGATTATGATTAGGATTGAAAATGGATTAGGTTTTGGATTCATTTCCTAATTTCAACATTTAATTACAGATTGTTTGGATTATTTTCAAACTTAATTTGAGATCTCAAACAATTTAGGGATTGATTCAATTGAACTTTCTTTAATGCATTTGACTGAACTTTCACATTTAACATCATTTGTAGTAACTATGATAATTTCATTTGCATTGGTTTAGTTAATTGGATTGATGCTATTAAACTTGAATTGTATTTTGTTCTTGTTTTGTTTCTCCATCTCTGTTTTTGTGTTTTCACATTTTTTTTACAATTTCCTACAAACTGTTGGATGAAATCTCCCCTTGTTTTTTTATAAGTGAATGAATGTAGAAACCAAATTGAATCATATCTTTTAGTTGACCTTGGTTAATATTGTGTTGTAGAATTTCCGAGTTTATTTGTTTTTGGAACAACTCGACATCGTTCTCAAAACTATATGATACAATTTTCTTTTCCTTAAAATACACTGAAGGTTTATCTTATTAAAATATTTAAAATAAGTGTTAAAGTTAAAAACAATAATGTAGGATTTACTAAAATCATATTAAATTCTTGGTTTAATTAGATATTTTATCATCATGTTTTTTAGTTTTTGCATATTTTACCAATTCATTAAATGCGTAACAAGGTGTTGTCATGTCCCAATAAAACGACATCACTTTTTCTCTAATTTTTACAAAATGATACATTTTTTATAACCAACGTGATAGTAAAATGCATGAAAAAAGCTTCAGTGGTAAAATATACAAAATTTTAAAACATGATGATAAATGTGCAAAAAAATTGATGATAAAATTTACAAAATGATGATAGTTGAGTGATGAAATGTGTAATTAAGCCTAATACTTTTATAAGAAAAGTAAAAACTTTGAAAGATATTTATGCAAAGCGAACATAAAGAAACTGAAAATAATTGAAAATTCTTTAATTAGAACTTTCTACATCATAAGCTTAGAGATGAATTATCTATTTTCAAATATGGTATTTGTACATCTTAATTAAAATTATTACTTAGAATGTATATGAATTTATCTTAATAAACATTTTGATATGTTATATCATTTTGTTTGTGCTTGAAATTGCTATATCCAAATTTCCTTTTTCTCTATATAGCAATTTTATGATGACTCAATCAAGACATGGCGGCAATTCGCTCTCTCTTTCTCCACGATGGCTTCGCCTTTGTCCCTTAGCCAAGTCAGATCCTCGTTTCCCTTTTTGTGCCTATTCGAGATGCATCTTCTTGCTAATAGCTCTAATCTTCCAATTTGAGGTCACATCTTTTCTTGTGCCTATTTGTTGTTGATGCCAACAATTTACAATGTGAATCGTAAAATAATGATTAGTTTCGATGTTGTATCTATTTTTATTGAAGAATATTCCTTGTAAATGTTGCAATTGGAAACTTTCTTGTTTCTACAGAGGATTTGTCTCCAAATGGCTTTCGAAAAGGTTGTGTTTCTATCACTTCTATTTCTATTTTTTTAAGGCAAAAAGTAATTGAGATAGTTAAGGAATTAAATAGCAAATTTATTAGAGAGTGTTATTAATGTGTGGATTTCGTACTCATCACACTTATGATTAAGTTAATGTGGTGAAGTGCTTTTGGTGTTTCACCTTGGTCACGTTTGCTAAATTATAATACAAACTTTTATCAAGAGATTAGTGGAATTTTAGTTCTTACTAGAGAATTGTGCTAAAAATACTTAATAAGATGTGTCTTGATTTTGGAAGAGATTGTTTATGGCTTATTCAATCTTTAGTACCAATGTGTCTAAAAAGTAGTGCACAAGTGCACTATGGTACAATTTAAATTGCAATAAAAATATGGTGTTATTTTGGGGAAGCCATTAGATCCATGTATTATTCACTGCTGGATAGCTACTTGTCTTGTAATTAAATCTTGAGCTAAAACATTTTGTGCATGTTCAGCTTGAGCTGCTATATAGTATAAATTATAACTTTAAAATTAAGACATATAGGGCATATAATAAGCACTTATAGGTTGAGGACATGGTGAATATGATTAAAATGTGATGTTTTTTGAAACTAAGTCTATGTACCGAGCGAGAGAGTGGGAGAGAGAGAGAGAATTACAAGTTCAGCTGTGAAAGTTTTCACTGTTTTTTCTAATAGAAGGGCCTATAGAGAAAAATAGAATTTAGTAGCCCTCTCTCCTAGTGTGTGCTTATTGTTGCTTTTTAATACTTTCATATGTTTTCATAATTTCAGTGGTTTATAAGCCAAAAAAAATTACAACATTTGACAAAAAAAATTTAAGTCTTATATCTTCCTATATGTTTTTCTTTGGCATTCTTTTTTGAGTTGTCTTTTTCTTTTTGAGCTTTTACTGCTTCTCTTCTAAACTTTCAAGGTTTCATCTTAGATTTTTTCGTTCTTCTTTGACTTCTTAAGTCAAGTTTGGATTTGTTTCATCTTTCACTTTGGATACTCCTTGAATTGAAATCTTTGGTTGATCTCAAGGATTGAAGAAGAGTTGGAGAGTGGAAAAAGACAAGAGTGAACATTATAGAAAAAGTCTTATAAGTGTGAAACATGAGTGTTAAAGAGTGTAAACACTTAGTGAGTGGTAAGGTCCAATATTTGTTTTTACTAACCTTTTCTTGTAGTAATGGTTTTCGAAAGTGATAGTGATCCACCTTCCCCTTGATCCACTAAGCTAATGGCTTTATTGGCTAAGAAAATGGATAAGTTGTAAAGAAATGTTGAGAGGAGGATGGGAGAGAGATTTGATGAGATACAAAGAAGCACTCAAGAGTTGAGCAGGAGAATGGAAGACATAGAGAGGAGGAGGCATCATAGGTCACCTCATTATTCTCAAGCAAGTGATGATAGCTATGAAGAAGGTAGAAGACATAGACATAGGAGGAATAGGGATGGAATGGATGATGTGAAGGTCAGAATTCCCAAGTTCCTAGGTACTTATGATCCAAAGGCTTACCTTGATTGGGAGATGAAAGTGGACCAAATTTTCAATTGCAACAATTTTAGTGAAGAAAAGAAAATGCAGTTGGCTAGCTTAGAATTTGAAGAATATGCATTGGTGTGGTGGAATCAAATCCAAGTGGATAGAGAAATATTAACAAGATATAGAGTGGACACATGGATGGTAATGAATAAAATCATGAGGGAGAGATTTGTCCCACCTCACTATGTAAGGGAAATGCATACTAAATTACAAAGGCTCTATCAAGGAAGTAAAAGTGTTGCTGATTATTACAAGGAGATGGAGATTTCTTTTATAAGAGCAAACTTTGAAGAGACTAATAAGGCTATAATGGCTTGAATAGGGACATTCAAGATGTTGTAGAGCTTTAAATCTACAACAACATGGATGAACTTATACATAGTGTTGTGAAAGTGGGGCAACAATTGAAGAGGAAACAAACCTACAAGAAGACTTCATACACTTATTCATCTTAGAAGGATATAGAGACATCCAAGAAGGAGGGTTCTTCTTTACAACAATTGAGTTTGATGTAAATAGGCCTTATTAGAAGCTTAGTTATCTTCTTAAGCCTAGTTCTATAAATACTCAGAAACTCTTAATTGTAAGAACCTTTGACATAATTGAAATTAAGCTTGTACTTAGATAGAGCTTAGCCTGTTCTTTGGTTTTTTGAGTAAAAACCATATTGATTCTTATCAAGGAAGCTATTCCTTTGTGGTGAATCCTCTTTTGGCTTATCGATTCTTCGTGCATCGTGACATCATTCTATTCATCTTCTTCATCTTATCCATCTTTTTTATTTTCTGTTCATGATTTCTTGGAAGGTCAACAATGTTGGGTCTTGAATTTGTATCTGGAACAATCAGAACCAAGCGTCCATGGCTTGGATTGCATCAAATATGAAGTGAAGGTATAATTGGTGGTATGTTAGTGTTTTGTCCAAAGCTTAGATTGTGTAGTATCTTCAGTCTTCTATTCTGATCCTTGACACTAATACTTTTCATGGATAGATTCAGCTTTCAACATATATTTGTAACTCCTATTGCAATTAGCATTCACTTTCTGATGTGCCCTCAATGTGTGGCAACATGTGAAAAGTGAAATGTTGTCAACTTCAGTCTTCTGATGTGCCCTTTGTATGTGTGACATCATTGAAAGACATGATATTGTCTTTGAGATGCATTGTAAACCATTTTGAACAACATTCTGAAGTCCAGTTCTTCAAAATCAGATACTTCATGGTTTTGATGTAGACTCTGGTATAGTTCCCTTTTGATTATGGATGTTCTTCATATAGCCTTTAATAAGTTTTCTATGTAAGGCCTTGTTTTTACATACTTTGCCAAGAAAAACAAGTATTCAAAGGGAAATATTTTTCTTCAGGCAGATGGACTTCAAGAAATCTTGAGTCCTCAACTCTTTGACAATTGTTATGAGACTACCTTTCTAAGAACTTTAGAATGAATGAACATGTATACTTCTTAAAACATTTAGTACTGAAACACTCAAGCAGACTGTTAGTCATCACATAAACCCATCGTCCTTTCAATTTGCATTGTTAATGGTTTGACATGATTAAAACAAAGGATGTGGATTCAACAATACATACCTTACATTCCATTTTCTATACCTGTCAATTTGTTTCTTCTAGCCAGAAAAGAAGTTGAACTGGCATGACATGCTTGCCACTTATTAATATATCAAATAAAAGTGTATTAATTAGATGTACAAGGGTACTCCAACCATTTTACAAAAGAAAAAAAAAACCTTAATTAGATATGATCAATTCTACTATCTTTTTCGTTTGTCTTAAATATGTTTTTGGTTCCTATAAGTTAATCTGTTTTCATTTTTGATCCCGTAAGCTCGCGCTTATAGGAACCAAAATTGAATAATCGCAAACTTACTAGGACTAAAATGAGCAAAACATCTTACATGGATCAAATTAAAAAACGTAAACTTAGGGAGACTAAAATTAGAAAAAATAAACTTACAAAGACCAAAAATGAAAAAAATAACTTAGAGGGACCAAAAACATATTTAACCCTTTGCTTTTCCAACTAGCATACTTGAACTAAAAAATAAGTGTACGTATGTGTATTAGCGGGTGCAATAACTCACCCTATGAGTATATATATAATAGACTTAAATACAAGTATTAATATAGTGTTGAATGTTATTACTGCAATATTTATATAATTGTTTTTTGGTATACAATGATCCCACTAAGATTTGATTGAATCTATGATTTTACCCCAACCATCCATCACTAAGTGGACCCAAGTGGTATAATTATATAAATATATTAACAAAGAATTGTGTACTTTATAAAATAGTACTTAATATATTTATTTAATACACCAATTATAGAATAGAATTTAATAATAGAACACACTAAAATTGTGTAGTTCACAAAATAAAATAGAATTTATATATTATTACTTATTATATTTATTTAATATTTTATTTTACTAAATATTATCATATTGTTAAGTGTTATATTTGTTGAATAAAATAGGTTTTTTATATTTAATAAATGTTTATAAATAACTACGTGAAAAGTAACAAATCCTACATTAATGTTTTTAACTTTCACACACAAAGACAACAAGAATACTTTACTTTATAAAATATTAATAATTAAATTGTTCAATACACCTAATATAGAATTAAATTTAATAACATAATCAAATATTATATTTATGAAAAATATTTAATAGACATATTAATAATTAATAACATCATTAATTAATATAATATGAAAAATTTAGTAAAATCATTAAATGCTATTTTCTAATATAATTGAATTCAATAATAACATTAAATGTTAATTAATACATGTAATATTATGTTATTTCTTGAAGTTAATAAGTATGTTACTTTGGATATATATATAATTTAGACTCATTAAATAACATAAATTAAAATAAAACATTAAATTTCCTTTCAATAAAATAACAAAGATAATATTATAAAAATAATTTTATTTTGATTGGACTTTGGATGTAAATTATTTTACATTGTCATCCAATTAGAACCTTGTTGATCATGACTTTATAGAAAATAATATAATATCATTCACCAGAAATTAATAAGTGTTATTCTTATTTAATTTTTAGTTCAATTCACTCTCATCATTTCTTCCAACGACTTCTATCACCACTTTCTCCTTTAAATTGATGAATCTCTTCAAGGATCCATGGTGAACAAAACTACTAACCATGCCTTTAAACATTAAGTTTGTCTCTCCTTCCATACTCTTTTGTTTTCTTAGTTTCTTCATTTCCTTTTATTTAAATGTTTTATTTTGTTTTGATTTTTTTTTTCCTATCATTAATTTCATTTCTTTAAAATCATATTGTGAGGATAGTTCAAAATTAAAATCTATTGATAGTATATTATTTTGTATTGAATCAAATATTTAAATATGGAACTTAATAACTCTATGTTCCTTTGTATCTATGTGTTCAAATATAAAAAAAAAATTGACTATTTATGCTTTCAACGATCAAATTGGTAATCTCGGGGAGGGACACTTTATGCTTTTTTCAAGAATCAACAAACTATTTTGTAAGTATAATGGATTTCCTGGGGGTATGGTAGAGAAGGGATATATTAATAATGTGAACATATCACTGGCTAAAAGCATTAGGATTCCCTACATGAAAAAATTACAACCATATATATTTTGGATACATGTGGCCAGGTGTATTTGATTTTCAGTTTTCAAAGCTTAAGTTTTTTTATATCGTAGAGAAGGGATGTATTAATAATGTGAACATGTTTTTTGTATTTTCTTTTCATATAAAAACTTCCATATAAAATATTATGTATTAATACATACGAAAATTGTGTTTATGTGTTTTTGATTTTTCAAATCTTTGTTGTTGAGCATAAATGAAAAGAATGGCTGAAGATCAATGAGTTATTGGAAAAAGCCAAATATACTATAATAGAAATCATAAGAATGATAAAGATGACTTCATTGAGGTTGAAGACTAAATTTTGCATGGTAAATTAAAATCGATTTGAAAAAACAACATGAATGATTTGAAAAATCAGAAAATACATAAACACAATACCTGTATGGATTTATCAATAATATTTAACATGAAAGTTTCCATATGTGTTACAAGTAGCAGCTCTGAACCGCAAGCAACCAGGCCCAACAGTGATAATAGCAAGGAGTTAGTAGCAAGAAGGCCCAAAAGAGGAAGCCACACTCCTAGCTATCTGAAAGATTACGTACTAGAAGCTTAAGCACTCACGTGAGCATGCAAAGGCATAAGGATAGTGTAGGCATCTTCTAGAAGCTTAGGAAGAATAAAGAATATTTGTTGTTAGCATTTCTGTTAGGTAGTTAGGTCATTACGTGATAAACAGAATGTATAAAATGCAAGAAAATGCTCGTGAATAATATCAAGAAGAAAAACGCATTCTATAGTTTCTCTCTCAATCTCTCCTTCTACCCTTCTCGTTCATGGAGGTTGCTTGGGCCTCGAAAGCCAAGCCTAACATTGGTGCTTTCATTGAGCCTCGCCGCCATGGTCGAAGCTACACGATCCAAGACCAGTGTTGATCGCTGGGGAGATGCTTTCACGACGCTTCGGCATCAATGACTTCAAAGTTCGACGAGCTCCTTAATCGTATGAATCAGTTAGAAACCTCGCATACCAATCCTCACGTTCCACAGGCGTTTGTTGGTGCTTCATCAACCGCGACGGCAAATGCGGCTTATCGGTTGAAGCTGGAGGTTCCACGCTTTGATGGATCAGATCCTGAGGGATGGATATTCAAGATTACGCAATTCTTCGAATATCATGCGACACCAGATCATGATAAACTTACGATAGCTTCATTCTATATGGAGGGTCCTGCTTTAGCTTGGTTTCAGTGGATGTATCACAGTGGCCAACTCTCCTCTTGGTCAGCTTTTCTCCTTGCCATCCACACAAGGTTTTCGTCTTCAGCTTACGAAGATCCTACGGGAGTACTGTGTAAGTTGATGCAACGCTCAACTGTGTCGACGTACCTCTCGGAGTTCGAAGCTCTCACTAATAGAGTTATTGGCCTTCCGGTGCCATTTGTCCTTAGTTGCTTTGTATCAGGACTGAGTCTTGCGATTCGAAGGGAGGTGTAGGTCATGCAACCTCATTCCTTGGCTCAGGCAGTTTCGTTTGCATGACTCCATGAAGAAAAGTTGCTAGACAGTTGCCGGCAGGGAGGTCGGTCGTCACCTACTACAACCTCTATTGTGACTACTGCACGACTCTCGCCATCCCCAAGCGTGACTCCGCCGGAATCGTCCTTACTGTCGTCCATGGCTAAACCACGTTCCTCCACCATTCCTTTCAAATGGTTGATGTCATACCCTTATTTCGTCCGGGGATTATTATTTGATGATATACAACCTTTGATTGGCCGCTTCGAGATACTTGGCACCCTTTGTTGCACAATATGTGAAGTCCCGAGACGTGCCGAAAATCAAAAGGAAGCAGGCTTACGCGATCCGTGAAAATTCCGTAATGTGACGGAAATCGAAAGAAGGTGTTTTTCGCAATCCGTGAGTTTTCGTAACTTCTTAGAAAGCTAAAAAAAGAGTAAATACATAATCCATAAGGATTCGTAACCTTGCAGAAGGAAAATAAGTATCGTTACGAAATTTGTAAAGTTTCGTAACGTTACGGAAAAAGAATTACCAAAAAAGGTAAAGGTGGGTGCATTTAGTAAAAAGGGGGGTACAAATAGCAATCAAGCCCACTTGGGCCTTCCAGATTCTTCCTCTAGAAGGCTGTTGCTTCTGGAGGAAGCAACCTTGCTTGCTTGGGCAAGCTGAGCTCGCCTGGGCGAGTTGGGTGGCAAGCTCCTCCCCTATTTTGCTATAAAAAGGGGGAGGAGTGAAGAGGGAAGGGGTTTAGCCTTCTTGGCACTTCTTATTCTCTCGAAATTGCTGAGGAAAATTGTTTCTGTGAAGAAAATCCAAGTCGAGAGGCTTCCGTAACGTTTCCGTGAGTAATTACGCAAAGATTTTCAACCGTTCTTCGACATTCATCGTTCGTTCTTCATTTTCTTCAGTCTTCAACTGGTAAGTACCCTAAACCGAGCTTTTCAATTCATTCTATGTACCCGTGGTGGTCCACATTTTGTTTCATGTATTTTTATTCTCGTTTTCATTCGCTTTTTATACCCCCTTTTGACGTGCTTCAGTTATTTATTTAAGTCATTTCCCGCCTAATCAAAAAATAAAATAAATTTCCACCGAACATTTGAATTGTATCATCCGTTAATTTCGGTTAAAATGAATTCCGACCGTTCGGTCGTGCCGTAACCACGTTGGAAATCAAAAAAAGGTAAAATAATAATATAATAATAAAAAATATCTTTTAGTAAAATGAAGCGGAAACAAATCAATCGGACGTTTTCTCTTTGGGATTTCTCATTCTTAATTGGATTGACTAATAACTAAAGTGAAACAAAGACTAAAATCAACTCGCCTAGTCAAGCTCGTCCACAAAAAATAGGGTTTGAAAGTTTATCATTTCAGTTTCTTACCAAGTAAAAAGGATCATTTTTAAGGTCCAATGCCTTAAAAATGATCACAATTCAAGTAAAAAAGAATCGCTTGATTCACTCTTAAGAAAGAACTACGTAGGTCTGATTTCCTCTCCAAAGGAGGGTATGTAGGAGCAAAAGCCCCGCTTTTGTCGACCTCAAAAAATAAAAAGAAAAAAAAGTTAAGGTAATACAATTTCCACAATTCTAAAAAATAGGCTGTTGTCCTTTGAGACAAACGTGAGAGGTGCTAATACCTTCCTCAAACGTAAATACAACTCCCGAACTTAGAATTTTCATTTTGACCGGTTTCCTTCGGTTTTTCCGACGTTTTCCAAAAATAAACGTTGGTGGCGACTCCGCGCATCTTTCCTCCTTTGGAAAGCGCACCCGTGAGCCTTGCCTCGCACGCCCACAAAAGGGCACGTTGCGACAGTTGGCGACTCCACTGGGGACTATTTTTGTGAGTTAGGCCTATTTTAAGGAATTGTGGATTTGTGAAACTTCGTGTGTGCATTTGTTGAACTGTGTAAAATGTAAATAACTGTTGTCTATTTCGCATTCTTTACACTCCATTCTAAGCAACCACGGGTTTGAGTAAAAAAGAGGGCCCTATACCCGGGTTCATGGGAATTTAAGGAGTGGAGGTGAATCTATCATCATGCTAGGTCTCCGACTTGCTTGATGATAGTGAAACTTCGTCTAGAGCTTTCTCTCTTTATAATATGTTGTCGCTGGTATTCCATACCGCCACAATATTATTATCTTGAGTGATGATACCTCTAGAAAACAGCCGTGTGAACTATGAATCGTAGAAAGTAGTTGTTAGAGACCCCTAGATATTATCCTGTAACTCCCTAGAATAGGGGCACGGAGAAAACACGCTGCGTGCCATTTTAAGATTGCCATTGCATGTAGTCCTAAATGTCATGTATGCCTTTGCTTGTAATTATTTGTGGAGATTGTCGTACTATGTGCATCCCCGTGTTATGCTTTTGCGCGTCTGCGTCATGTCGTCACGCACGCGTTGTATGTTGATCTCGTCTTTTGTCATGGGAAGTTGGAAGATCCATATCGTCTTCTTAACTGCACACATGGGGCACTGCGCCCCCAAATGCGCAAGTAAGGAGAGATGATTTTCCGGGCTCTCGTGTCCGTAAATGCATTCATATCATGCATCTCTTCGGCATCATAATGAACATATCGTTCCTGCATTTGTCCGTTATCACATTCAAGCCTCACATTTTGCATAAGTCATTGCATCATCATCCATATGCGTTCAACATACTTTTTGTTCTACATGTTTGCTCATACATGATCCTTGTGCCTTCCTCTATAAAACAAAAACAAAAAAAAGGGAAGCATGAAAATTCATGATGCATTCTTAGTTGCATGTGTTAGGTACCATGAGCCAACCATGTTGGGATCATAAACCCATTTTTAAAATAATAAAAAAAAACAACACAAACAACAAAACAAAATGATTGAGCATGATACCTAATGCGTGGTTAACTAAAGGATGTCTCTTCGGGCATCTCAATCTCATAATTACATTTTCCATACATAGCATGCGTATTCCCGAATCTTTCATCCCTATGAAATGTTGTTGAAGTATTGGCGATCAAAATTGCCATTCCCTGGGTTATGGGGTTGAACCAAGCTCGTGCTTTTACAAAAAGGTTCATCAAGTCAAGTTGAAGTATGGAAGCAACCATCTTGCAAAAATTGGGGCAGAAGATGGATCGGGTTACATCGTTGCTTCGTCTACTACCAAACACATTTAGGACTGTTGATGTCCTTGTTACTTCCAGTTTCACCTTGACAAAGATGTCATGGACCATGTTGAAAATCTAAATTGATTCAACCCCATATCCTGCGTAAAGATTCTCAATACTTCAACTGTGCATCATTCGCATACATCCATGTTGTTCATTGCATTCTTTCCTTGAAAAAGAACTTAATCATTGTTATAAAAAAGAAAAGAACACGCTTTACGGCGCCCTTATCGAACCCGTGCTAGAACTAGAGTAATGGGTGAAGTAGAGGAGGTGCAAGAGTAGATGAAGGCCAACATGGAGGCCATGAAAGAGCAAATGGCCACAATGATGAAGGCCATGATGAGCATGAAGGAGATAATGGAAGCCAATGCGGTTGTAGTTGCCGCTACCAGCACTGTTGCTAAGGTAAACCCGATGCCCTCCATCTGGCCTCAACCAAATGAATCATCCAACCTCAGCTATGGTAGGCAAAGATTTGGGAAGCACGGGCGGCCCCCATTATGCGCAAAGTCAAAACAAGCATGCCTTCCCACCATATGGCTTGCCTCCCAACTATACACCACCCAATGTAGCGTACACTCCCAGTGAGAATGTCAACAACTCCACTCCCATACTCATTGAGAGCCGACAACCCCAAACTGATCATGCGCATGTCTCTCAACCCATGGGTGATACATATGAAATGCCCCACCACAATCTAGCCGACTTCGAGCCTTGCCTCGGATATGCCACTGAAGGGCAGGCAATTGGTGGTATACCCCTACAAAACCCTTTGGAGGGCCCTCAGTATCACCCCCAGCTACACCTCTTGCATTCCACAACAAGTAAAAACCCTCATGCTATGGCAGAAATGGGAAAGTTGGATCATCTAGAGGAAAGGCTCAGGGCCATTAAAGGATGTGAAGATTATGCCTTTGCTAACCTAGAAGAGTTGTTCCTAGTACCCAATATCATCACCCCTCCCAAAGTTCAAGGTTTTGGACTTTGAGGACTACTTACCCCGAGAACCATCTAAAGGTGTATAGTCGGAAGATGGGGGCATACGCAAAAGATGAGAAATGGCTGATACATTCCTTCCAAGAAAGTCTTACGGGGGTAGCTGTTACCTGGTACACTAACTTGGAACCTTCCCGAGTCAATTCTTGGAAGGACCTAGTGGTTGCCTTTGTTAGGCAGTGTCAGTATAATGTCTTCGGATATGATGCAACTACAGAACATGTGCAAAAAGGGGGCACAAATCTTTCAAAAGAATACGCCCAAAGGTGGAGAGACCTGGCAGCTCAAGTGGCACCTCAATGACGGAGAAAAAAATGATGACAACAGACACATTACCGGTATTCTATTATGAAAAGATGGTGAGCTACACACCTTCAAGCTTTGATGATATGGTCTTCACCGACGAAAGGATAGATGTGGGTCTGAAAAGAGGCAAATTTAGTCATCCTGCTTGGACGAATGAGAAAACTGGGGCAAATGAAGAGGGTGAGGACGAAGGAGAAGCCCATGCTGTGACTGCCATTCCTATACAGCCAAGTTTCCCACCAACCCAACAATGTCATTGCTCAGCCAATAACAAACCTTCTCCTTACCCACCACCCAGTTATCCACAAAGGCAATCCCTAAATCAGCCACAAAGTCTGTCTACCGCACTTCCAATGACGAACACCACCTTTAGCACAAACCAAAAGCACCAACCAAGAAATGAATTTTGCAGCGAGAAAGCCTTAGAATTCACCCCAATTCCAGTGTTCTATGTTGACTTGCTCCCATATCTACTTGATAATTCAATAGTAGCCATAACCCTAGCCAAGGTTCATCAACCTCCATTTCTCCGAGAATACGACTCGAACGCAATGTGTGCTTGTCACGGAGAAGCCCCGGGGCGTTCCACTGAGCATTGTAGGGCTCTGAAGCATAAGGTGCGAGGTCTAATTGATGTGGGCTGGCTGAAATTTGAGGAGAATCGCGTGTAAATCCTGACATTGACAAGAGATGCCACACATGGGGCAATTTTGAAAGCTGTTGTTAGATGTCTCTAATGACTAATCAGGATTTTCAAGTTTGTACCATTATTGTAAACCATAGTTACAATGTTAAATGAAATGGGTAAAGTTGATATCTTTGTCCCTCGTCCTCTCACAAATGCATCTTTGCTTATTCAACTTTCACCGGAACATGGGTGCAAGCCATTGGTCTGTTTGCTCAAGCGACTTGTGCTCCTGAGTTTGGACTTCCATGACCGTTCAATCAGAGATTACTCATCTTGCACGTTGTTGGGGGCACCGTAAAACAACGAGTAAAGTTCAAAACAAATAAGTTTCAAAATAAAAATAAAAAAAAAGTGTTAAAAAAAAAAGCATTTGATTGACTGTGTTTTCAAGACGTTCATGTGACCTCATTTTATCATTCCGGAAAGTTTGTCTTTTTAGAGAGAAGTGAGTTATCAAGAATAGGATGTTGGACAAATGGCCTCAGTTACCTTAAGAAAAAGGGGGGTTGAATTAAGATGCGAAGACTATTCCCTAATTAAACTTTCACTCTCTCTTTTCGAATTAACAATGCACCCTTAACATGAATTACTCAAAAGACAATTCAAAATAAACTTCTTTAAAGCAAAAGATAAATAGCAATAAATAAAAGAAGTTTAAGGGAAGAGAGGAATGCAAACTTGATTTATACTGGATCGGCCACTTCTCGTGCCTATGTCCAGTCCTCAAGCAACCCACTTGAGATTTTCCACTCTCTTTGTAAAACTCCTTTTACAAAGTCTGAACCACACAGGGACAATCCTTCCCTTGTGTTCAGGAATCCTCTACAACAAGAGACCCACGGTCTCTTAATCCCTTTTCAGAAATAAGAAGAAGAGAAGAAGAAATCTCTCTTAAAAGAGATAGATTGTACAATGAAGATCAATCAAAATTCCTTATTGAATATGCAAGTGGTTGACCAAGGAATCTTTTTGAGAGGATAAGACAGTTCAGTTCAGAGAAACTCTTAATCTTTTGAGAGGATAAAACTGTTTGGGCAATGAAAACTCCCTTTAAATTCGTGTTTCCAAGTCACCTTTGATGGCCATTCATAAAACATTTGAATAGATGTGACTCTTGGAAATTATTTTTTGAAAATCCCCTCTGGTAATCGATTACAAGACTTGTGTAAACGATTACAAGTTTTGAAATTTGAATTAAAATGTTCAATAAACTGTTGGTAATAAATTACCATCCATGTGTAATCAATTGCACATTATAAATTTTGAATTCAAATTTCTAGTGACTGTGATAAACATTTTCAGCTGCTGGTAATCGATTACCAGAGAGAAAATCTCAATTTGAAATGATAGAATTCTTTGGTCAAACCTTTTGTTTTTTCAATTTGGAAACTTCTTCCTAAAGATTCTAGAGATCAACTTGATCATATATCTTGATTTTCTTGGATTCTTGTCTTGAATAAAACTTAGAAGCACTTGATCCTTTAGCATCATCAAGACATCAAAACATCTTGCTTCTACATAGGAGTCATTTGACTTAATCCATCAATTGAAAAATCCTTCAACTATTTCTCGTCCTTGGAAAATTCTTTTTGCAAGAATCAACTGCTTCTTTCATTCTTCCTCACTACGAGGTTGTGAAAACAAGACAACAATTGGTACCTCTAAGCCCTACACTGGGGCAACGAAAGGCACCATGCAAAAACCTCAAGCGAACCTAGGGGCAGATTAGAAGTTTTCACCCAATAGGTTCCCAGCTACAAGGTCATGACGAAAGATAACAATTGGTACCCCAAAGCCTTACACTGGGGCAATGAGGGGCATCGTGCATGAGCCTCAAGTGAACATAGGGGCAGATCAAAAGTTCTCACCCGTCAATGTTTTTAAACAAGAAAAAAAAGGGAGACAAGCCCTGGAATTTCAATAGATTGATTAAACGTCAAACGACTCCATTGTCGTCACTCCAAAATGGACAAGTGACTAAATCAAACAGAACATACACTCTGAGGGAGTTCCCGAAGAGGTTTGCAAAGATAGGATAAAGTTGCATGAATTATCACCTTTTTCAAAAGGACAGTCAATCTGTGTCTTCCAAAAAAATTAAATCAAAATCAAAATCACAAAATAGGGAAAGAATGTCATGAACATTGTACAAACTTTCCATTGCATTGCATTGTTTCATATGAGGTCAGCATTACCAAATTTCACGACAAAGGTTGCATGCGTCTGCGTCCCTAAAAATCATGTTAACTGCATAGATTTCCTACATCTCATGTCCAATCATGTTGGATGACCGGCCCTCTCGATGAGTCGATCTCTTGCTTTCTCATAAAGGTGGACCCTTGGGTACTAGTACCTATCACCTTTAGAGGACTATATGTCCTCGCCATCAGAGGACTGCACATCCTCGCCTGCAGAGGGCTGCACGCCGTCTCCTTTAGAGGGCTACGCGTCCTCATTTTCAGTGTGCTCCATATCCACACCTTAGGAGAATATAAGGTCCTTTGCCCTTAGATGCTTAACCGAGACTTGCGCTCCCGGTTAAGGGGCCAGTAGTTTCCTTTTATCAATTCCTGGGCCACATCCTGACATTGGAGGGTGACCAACTGTGCGAGCACATCCAGAAAGGGAGGCTATCACGCATCGACTATGCATACCGGGGCAAGATTTCCCCCGTGCCGTTGCAAAAAGACGAGTGCGGATCATGTGCACCAACATTACCACTCTTACATGAATGACATTGCTATTTAGCAACATTCTGCCCAGCGACCACAATGCCAATCTCCCCTTGTAGATGTATCAGTTGGTCTGTGCCGTCATGACATAGATAAGTATGCACGTGACTCAATTGATTTCTGATGTCATCTATTGTTTGCAGGGATCGCACCCACAAGATACCCAGTGGACCCAAAGACGTCCAACAGGGCCCTGGGATTTCCAGCTCTGGTTACGGGCCTCTGTTAGTCCTACAGGGTGCCCGTTCCTCCAGCAAGGTCGTGCCATCATGACATAGGTAAGTATGAACGTGACTCAATTGATTTCTGATGTCATCTATTGTTTGCAGGGATCGCACCCACAAGACACCCAGTGGAGCCGAAGACGTCCAATAGGGCCCTGGGGTTTCCAGCTCTGGTTACGGGCCTCTATCAGTCCTACAGGGTGCCCGTTCCCCCAGCAAGGTCATGCCATCGTGACATAGGTAAGTATACATATGGTTCAACTGATTTCAGGTACCATCTATTGTTTGCAGGAATCGCACCCACAAAGACACCCAGTGGACCCGGAGAAGTCCAACAGGGCCCTGGGGTTTCCAGCTCTGGTTATGGGCCTCTGTAGTCCTACAGGGTGCCCGTTCCCCCCGACAAGGTCACGTCATCATGACATAGGTAAGTATACACATCGCTCAACTGATTTCTGATTTCATCTATTGTTTGTAGGGATCGTGCCCGCAAGACACCTAGTGGACCCGAAGAAGTCCAACAGGGTCTTGGAGTTGTCAAGCTCTAATTACGGGTCCATGTCAGTTCTACGGAGTGCCTGTCACCTCCAGCAAGGGCATCAGGCCCCTTACTAATCGAGCTTTCATCAAGAAGTACTGCATCCCCAGGCAGGCGTAGGGCGAAACACCACAGCAGCCTGGGGATGGCCAGCAGCGGGCAACAGACGCACCGCCATCACCTCTAGAGTTCACCTCAGCTCATCCACAAAAAGGTTAGAGCGTTGCTTATGACCCATGGCTGACCAACAGGCAACCAAGTCCAGAGCCAAAGGTAAGCAAAGTACTAGGTCCGTGACCGACAAGCCATCAAGCGTCCAGCTCAAGACGTTAAAGAAGCGCTACTAGGAGGCAACCTAGTACCTTTTAAATCTCTGCTTGTTATTTGATCACTTTTGTTTCTCAAGTCATAGCAGGACACACCTAGTTGCTCATGATCCTAGGTATTTGAATAAAACAAGCACAAGCTCGGAAGGTAGTCATACCTCACAATATATATATATATATATATATATATATATATATATGTGTGTGTGTGTGTGTGTGTGTGTGTGTGTGTGTGTGTGTGTGTGTGTGTGTGTGTGTGTATGTATGTTTAGGTAGAAGGATACCTTGGATATGCATGTATGTAGCAAAAATACTTCGCAAAATATATATATATGTATGTTTAGGTAGCAAGATACCTTGGATATGCATGTATATAGCAAAAATATCTCACAAAACATATATATGTATGTTTAGGTAGCAAAATACCTCATGAAAAAAAAAGAGCGAGCAAGAAAAGAATAAGAAGAAAAAAAAATATAATAGAAAGAAAAATAATAAAAAAAATAATAATAAAAAGTTGTCTAGCTAAAAAACAACATGCTTGTGAAAAGAGATAATTTCCAACTTTTTTTTGAAAGATTTTACTGATCTTAACCAGTTTTTGAAAAAAATGTGTGTACACATTTGAAGGGTAAATGCTGTGAAAAGTTTTTCGAACACCCATGATAGACTCGGATGAATGCAAAAATTGATAGAAGAACATATTTTGGAAATACTGGGTTGACTTAAAATAGGGAAAATGAATCCTGAGCCCTAGTGTCACATGACCATAAAAACTTGATGCTTGAGTGTCCACATGGGTGCATGCATGACCAGTTTTGCATAAAATTTCCTAATCATCATTGTTGCATGTGTATCATGGAAATAATGTAGGACATCCCCTTTATCCCCGAACCGCTGGCCAAACCCTGACATATATCATGACCAGCCGTTCTACAAGCCTTGAGCCAAAATCCCAACTTATCATAAACCTTGACCCAGGGTGAGAATGCCAATCCTTGCCCTCGGAAAACAAAAAAAAAAAAGAGAAAAAAAAAGAAAAATTCCCAATCAAAGAGTGGGAGAAAGCAAAAAAAAGAGGAAAGAAAATTCCGATCAAGGATCCGAAGAAAATAGAATAAACATCCAGAAATGTCTTTGGGCCAGACAGTATCTGAACAATACAGAATTGTCACCAAGTAAACAAGAAAAAAGGAAACCACGACCTAAAGTGGTCCTCTCCCTTTGATTGCCGACAAAATCCTGTGTGCTAGCGACTTTCTCGCCACGCACTAAACAAAAACAGAAGAGGAAAAGGCAAAAACACTCAAAGCCAAATTCCCCACCTAAAAACCATTCCCGAAAAAAGTCCTATTGATCCATGATCACGCATGTAATCTTTGATTTGATAGGAAATGATTTGAAAAATCAAGTCATGACATATCTATGGTTTGAAATTAGGATAAAACACTTACATGTGTGAGATTGATACACTTTGAGTGATTTTCTTCTATTTTTGAACCCAGTGCTTCCTCTAAATGGTCATTTAGAAACGAAATGCTAACATCCAAAATCTCATTTACGGTTATAAGAAAATTTCATCAGCATACTCTCCTTCCCCGATAGACACATTGTTTTTCATCCAAAAAGCATATGTTGCTCTTATCAGTTGGAAATTTTGTCTCTTTACTAAAGCATGTCCGCATTTTGGTGAAGAAAACACCGAGACTATTTTTAGTCTCACAGTTATCAAGAACTATGTAGGTCTGAGTTCCTCATCACAAATTGAGGATACGTAGGAGCAAAAGCCTTGCTTTTGTTGACCACCCCACCTTTTTGTTACCGTGACCCAAGAGTTCGGTGGCATGCGAAGCCACATGACCGTGGGATCCCCAGATCCATATTCTCTTTTATGTTTCCTCTTTTATCTGTTACATATCATCTTATTTTTGTTTAACTAAGGGACTAACGTTTGTTTCGTGTTGATTGACTTTTGTTTTGTACATACATATCGTTTGAGTCGTTACGTCAGTACTTGTTTCGTTGTTGTCAATAGTGTTTGTAGAAATTCCGGAATCACGTAGAATTTTTTCATTTAGGAAAGTCGTCCTAAAAATAAAATGAACCAAAATCATGATAAAAAAGAGAGAAGTGTTGTGAATAAAATGTCTGCGTATATAAAGAAAAAGGGAAATGTGTATAGAAGGTTTTTTTTATAAAAAATACGTGTAGAGAGATTCTTGTGTGTGTGAACAACGAGTGTATATAAAGAAACTTTTGTATGAACCATAGGTGTGCGTTGGAGAAAAACGAAAAAGAGCTTTGAATGTAAATAGGGTTTGACCATGTGACGTAATGAGAAAGAGTTCCAATGCATATACAGAAAAAGTTTGTCATGTATAAGAGTGTAGATATACAAAGATAAATTTCTTCATAGAGGACCATAGGTGTATAATTTTCTGAATATATAAAAATGAAACAAAAAGGAAAAAGAAAGAAAGACCGTGAAGGTCGACATGTTATAGTTAAGAAGTATAAATCATTCGTAAAGAGGAAACGTATCTTCTGGAAACAAGGGACTGATGCTAAGAGTTTATTTTCTGGAATAAACCGAGATAAGAATGGATGAATTCATTGAACTAATGGGAGAACATAATTTGGAAACATTGGGTCTGTTTGTGTAAATTCCCAACCGTAGTATCACAATGCCATAAACGGGATGCTTGAGTGCCCACCTGGCTGTAGCCATGACTAATTTTGCACGTTGTTTTCAAATCATCATTCTCACGCGTGCCTTATGGAATAATATGGAAGTTCGGCCCGAAATCGACACCTTGACACCCAAATTTGTTTCACCCCAGATATCAAGATTGGGTTCCCACGATAAAAGACCCCATTGAAACACAACCTTAGACTTTTGAACCTTGGCCTATAAAAAAGAATCCTCATTCCTTCCCCGAAGCAAAGGACAGCGGAATCTCCTCAAGGGAGAGCGAATAGAATGCTAAAACCCGATTTCCCAAAGAAAGGGATGGGGAAGGAGAAGTGAAAAGAAAGAAAAGGAAGAAATGGAAAGAAAGAAAAAGGAAAAAAGATGAAAATAAAGAAAAGAACAAAAGAAAGAAAAGGAAGGGTCCCTGATCAAAGATCGAAAGGAAGTAAAAAGGGAAAAGAGGCAATTCTCGATCAATGAAAGAAAGAGAACGGAAGATCTTCAGACCAGATAAATTTTCAGCAAGGTAAGTGACTGCCGGCAAAGGAAAACCCATTTTTGGTGTCTCTTCCCTTCAGATTGCCATTCAAGGTCGTTCTCGACTGGCAATATCCCACCCCACATGAACAAAGAGGAAATCGTGCGTGTGATCTCTGATTCGATAGGAAATCGTGTGCAAAAAAGTCATGGTGCAGTTATGGTTTGGGAATAGGGTGAAACAGTTGCCTGTGTGAGTTTTATACACTATGAGTGATTTATTTTCAGCTTAGCCCGATGTTTCCCCTGCATGTTCATTTAAAAGCTAAATGTTGACATCCTGCCCTTCATTCTCGGTTACAAGGAAGATTACCCTTGGCACAAGTATATTGTTTCTCTAAGATATGGTGCTCTCGCGAATGATTTATTTTTCTTTGCAAAAAGCATGTTTGCCTTTTAGGTGGAAAAAACCGGTGGACCGTTTGGTCCTGCCAACAAACTTTTTTCGGAGCCCCATGAATTTATTGCCAAGCGATAATCATGTGTCCTCCACCATCGAGTCTGGAGCCCCGCGAAGTTATTGCGTAGTGCTGTCCGCCAATTCTCCATTCTCCAATTTATTCGGAGACCCATGAATTTATTGCCTAGCGCTGTTCATGTGTCCTCCACCTTCGAGTCTGGAGCCCCGCGAAGTTATTGCGTAGTGCTGTTCGCCAATTCTCCATACTCCACTTTTTTCGGAGCCCCATGAATTTATTGCATAGCGCTGTTCATGTGTCCTCCACCTTCGAGTCTGAAGCCCCGCGAAGTTATTGCGTAGCGCTGTTCGCCAATTCTCCATTCTCCACTTTTTTCGGAGCCCCATGAATTTATTGCCTAGCGCTGTTCATGTGTCCTCCACCTTCGAGTCTGGAGCCCCGCGAAGTTATTTTGTAGCGCTGTTCGCCAATTCTCCATTCTCCACTTTTTTCGGAGCCCCATTAATTTATTTCCTAGCGCTGTTCATATGTCCTCCACCAACGAGTCTGGAGCTCCGCGAAGTTATTGCGTAGCGCTGTTCGCCAATTCTCCATTCTCCACTTTTTTTGGAGCCCCATGAATTTATTGCCTAGCGCTGTTCATGTGTCCTCCACCTTCGAGTCTGGAACCCCGCGAATTTATTTTGTAGCGCTGTTCGCCAATTCTCCATTCTCCACTTTTTTTGGAGCCCCATGAATTTATTGCCTAGCGTTGTTCATGTGTCCTCCCCCTTTGAGTCTGGAGCCCCGCGAAGTTATTGCGTAGTGCTGTCCGCCAATTCTCCATTCTCCACTTTTTTTGGAGCCCTATGAATTTATTGCCTAGCGTTGTTCATGTGTCCTCCACCATCGAGTCTGGAGCCCCGCGAAGTTATTGCGTAGCGCTGTTCGCCAATTCTCCATTCTCCACTTTTTTCGGAGCCCCATGAATCTATTGCCTAGCACTGTTCATGTGTCCTCCACCTTCGAGTCTGGAGCCCTGCGAAGTTATTGCGTTGCATTGTTTGCCAATTCTCCATTCTCCACTTTTTTCAGAGCCCCATGAATTTATTGCCTAGCGCTGTTCATGTGCCCGCCACCTTCGAGTCTGCAGCCCTGCGAAGTTTTTGCGCAGTGCTGTTCGCCAATTCTCCATTCTCCACTTTTTTCGGAGCCCTATGAATTTATTGCCTAGCGCTGTTCATGTGTCCTCCACCATCAAGTCTTGAGCCCCGCGAAGTTATTGCGTAGCGCTGTTCGCCTATTCCCCATTCTCCACTTTATTCGGAGACCAATGAATTTATTGCCTAACGCTGTTCATGTGTCCTCCACCTTCTAGTCTGGAGCCCCGCGAAGTTATTGCGTAACGCTGTTCGCCTATTCCCCATTCTCCACTTTATTCTGAGCCCCATGAATTTATTGCCTAGCGCTGTTCATGTGTCCTCCACCATCGAGTCTGGAGCCCCGCGAAGTTATTGCATAGCGCTGTTCGCCAATTCTCCATTCTCCACTTTTTTCGGAGCCCCATGAATTTATTGCCTAGTGCTATTCATGTGTGCTCCACCTTCGAGTCTGGAGCCCCGTGAAGTTATTGCGGAGTGCTGTTCGCCAATTCTCCATTCTCCACTTTTTTCGGAGCCCCATGAATTTATTGCCTAGCGCTGTTCGTGTGTCCTCGACCTTCGAGTCTGGAGCCCCGCGAAGTTATTGCATACCACTGTTCACCAATTCTCCATTCTCCACTTTTTTTGGAGCCCCATGAATTTATTGCCTAGCGTTGTTCATGTGTCCTCCACCATCGAGTCTGGAGCCCCGTGAAGTTATTGCGTAGCCCTGTTCGCCTATTCCTCATTCTCCACTTTATTTGTAGACCAATGAATTTATTGCCTAGCGCTATTCATGTGTCCTCCACCTTCGAGTCTGGAGCCCCGCGAAGTTATTGCGTAGCGCTGTTTGCCAATTCTCCATTCTCCACTTTTTTCGGAGCCCCATGAATTTATTGCCTAGCGCTTTTCATGTGTCCTCCACCTTCGAGTCTGGAGCCCCGCGAAGTTATTGCGTAGCGTTGTTCGCCAATTCTCCATTCTCCACTTTTTTCGAAGCCCCATTAATTTATTTCCTAGCGCTGTTCATGTGTCCTCCACCAACGAGTCTGGAGTCGCGCGAAGTTATTGCGTAGTGTTGTTCGCCAATTCTCCATTCTCCACTTTATTCGAAGACCCATGAATTTATTGCCTAGCGCTGCTCATGTGTCCTCCACCAACGAGTCTGGAGTCGCGCGAAGTTATTGCGTAGTGTTGTTCGCCAATTCTCCGTTCTCCACTTTTATTCAGAGACCCATGAATTCATTGCCTAATGCTGTTCATGTGTCCTCCACCACCGAGTCTGGAGCCCCGCGAATTGATTGCCTAGCGTTGTTCGCCAATTATCCATTCTCCAATCTTATTCGGAGACCCATGAATTCATTGCCTAGCGTTGTTCTTGTGTCCTCCGTTATCAAGCGCGGAGCCTCTGGTGACTGGGAAATATGTTTTTCTGTTATTTTCCGGATCGGTTCCTTCGCCAAACATGTGTATATGTGTATATGTATATTATATTCGTTGTTCTTGTTGTTGTTTGTATTTTGTTTTGTGCTGTGCAGAAAAAAAAAGAAGGAGTACAGACGAGAGTCGTGATCACGGAAAGGGCAGGACGGACGAAATCAGTGTCTTATCTTTGCTTTCCTCTTATCTCCGATGAGAGGTAAGTAAAGAGGGGCAACTGTAATACCCTAATTTCGTCCGGGGATTATTATTTGATGATATACAACCTTTGATTGGCCGCTTTGAGATACTTGGCACCCTTTGTTGCACAATATGTGAAGTCCCGAGACGTGCCGAAAATCAAAAGGAAGCAGGCTTACACGATCCGTGAAAATTCCGTAATGTGACGGAAATCGAAAGGAGGTGTTTTTCGCAATCCGTAAGTTTTCGTAACTTCTTCGAAAGCTAAAAAAAGAGTAAATACATAATCCGTAAGGATTCGTAACCTTGCGGAAGGAAAATAAGTATCGTTACAAAATTCGTAATGTTTCGTAACGTTACGGAAAAAGAATTACCAAAAAAGGTAAAGGGGGTGCATTTAGTAAAAAGGGGGTACAAATGGCAATCAGGCCCACTTGGACCTTCCAGATTCTTCCTCCAGAAGGTTGTTGCTTCTGGAGGAAGCAACCTTGCTTGCCTGGGCGAGCTGGGTGGCAAGCTCCTCCCCTATTTTGCTATAAATAGGGGGAGGAGTGAAGAGGGAAAGGGTTCAGCCTTCTTGGCACTTCTTATTCTCTCGAAATTGCTGAGGAAAATTGTTTCCGTGAAGAAAATCCAAGCCGAGACGCTTCCGTAACGTTTACGTGAGTAATTACGCGAAGATTTTAAACCGTTCTTCGACATTCATCGTTCGTTCTTTGTTTTCTTCAGTCTTCAACTGGTAAGTACCCCAAACCGAGCTTTTCAATTCATTCTATGTACCCGTGGTGGTCCACATTTTGTTTCATGTATTTTTATTCTCGTTTTCATTCGCTTTTTATACCCCCTTTTTGACGTGCTTCAGTCATTTATTTAAGTCATTTCCCACCTAATCAAAAAATAAAATAAATTTCCACCGAACATTTGAATTGTATCATCCGTTAATTTCGGTTAAAATGAATTCCGACCGTTCGGTCGTGCCGTAACCACGTTGGAAATAAAAAAAAAAGGTAAAATAATAATATAATAATAAAAAATATCTTTTAGTAAAATGAAGCGGAAAAAAATCAATCGGACATTTTCTCTTTGGGATTTCTCATTCTTAATTGGATTGACTAATAACTAAAGTGAAACTAAGGCTAAAATCAACTCGCCTAGTCAAGCACGTCCACAAAAAATAGGGTTTGAAAGTTTATCATTTCAGTTTCTTACCAAGTAAAAAGGATCATTTTTAAGGTCCAATGCCTTAAAAATGATCACAATTCAAGTAAAAAAGAATCGCTTGATTCACTCTTAAAAAAGAACTACGTAGGTCTGATTTCCTCTTCAAAGGAGGGTACGTAGGAGCAAAAGCCCCGCTTTTGTCGACCTCAAAAAATAAAAAGAAATAAAAGTTAGGGTAATACAATTTCCACAATTCTAAAAAATAGGCTGTTGTCCTTTGAGACAAACGTGAGAGGTGCTAATACCTTCCTCAAACGTAAATACAACTCCCGAACTTAGAATTTTCATTTTGACCGGTTTCCTTCGGTTTTTCCGACGTTTTCCACAAATAAATGTTGGTGGCGACTCCGCGCATCTTTCCTCCTTTGGAAGGCGCACCCGTGAGCCTCGCCTCGCATGCCCGCAAAAGGGCACGTTGCGACAGTTGACACCAACGGAACTAGCTCTTCGCCGCGAACAAGGTTTATGTTTCAACTGCGATGAGAAATATTCGCGTGGTCATAAATGCGCTTCTTCTTTATTTTTGTTTGTCACGGAGGAGGATGAGTATGCTCAGGAAATCGATCCCGGGCCTCCATTGTCAACTCTTCCTCCTTCTTCGCAGGACTCATCATCAGCACAGATTAGCCTGCATGCACTCTCCGGCCAAGGAGCTCCAGAGACCTTGCATCTCACAGGCTTAATCAAGAATCATCGTGTCCAGATCCTCATCGATGGTGGGAGTACACACAATTTCCTGCAACATGAGTTGGTTTCTTCCCTGCAATTAAGTCCTCAAGATACCTCCACACTGTGAGTGACGGTGGGTAACGGCGAGTAGTTACAATGCAACCAGGTATGCATGGATGTATCAGTGTAGATTCAGAAGCATGACTTCAAGGTGGATTTCCATGTGCTACCCATTGGAGGGGCTGACGTCATCCTCGGAGTGCAGTGGCTTAAATCTTTGGGACCTGTCCTAACGGACTACACAGCCCTTACTATGAAATTCATTTACGATGGCAAGTTGATAGAGCTCATGGGGGATCGTGATACCTCTCTTGATCAGATTTCACCTTCTCAGCTGCGTTGTCTGGTAGACACAGGTAACACTAGCACCTATTTTCACATTAAGATGGAACCTCACACCACAACACTGCTACCATTAACTCATCCAATACCAGCAATCCAAAAACTCCTTACTAAACACACCTCCCTGTTCCAACCATTGTCAACCTTACCCCCATCGCGGCCCACAGATCACACTATCACGCTTCTCCCAAACTCGGCCCCTATTAACGTTAGACGCTATCGCTATCCCCATTATCAAAAGAAAGAAATAGAAAACCAAGTAGCTTCCATGCTCAGTCAAAGCCACATACAACATAGTTCGAGCCCCTTCTCATCTCCGGTTTTGTTGGTCAAGAAATGCGATGGAACTTGGCGTTTCTGCGTTGATTATAGGGCACTCAACGCGATCATAGTATGTGATCATTTCCCCATACCTACGGTGGATGAACTTTTGGATGTGCTGGGAGGCGTAGTCTGGTTTTCTAAGTTGGACTTGATGCAAGGGTATCATCAAATTTTGATGAAAGAATCTGATACGAGCAAAACCGCCTTCCGCACTCACCATGGGCATTACGAATTTTGTGTGATTCCTTTCAGGCTTTGTAATGCCCCTTCATCCTTCCAAGCAACAATGAACAGATTGTTCCAATCCTATCTACGAAAATATATCATCGTCTTCTTCGATGATATATTGATATATAGTCGCAACTTGGAGGAACATTTGAATCATTAGGAAACTGCATTTCAAGTGTTGATGGATGGTAAGTTTGCTCTCAAATTTGCTAAATGTTCCTTTGCACATAAGCAAATAGATTACCTAGGGCACATTGTTTCTAGCGACGGTGTACAACCTATACCAGAGAAGGTGCAAGCTATTCAAAGGTGGCCGCAACCACGTACAACTCGAGCCTTGCGTGGCTTCCTTGGTCTAGTAGGATTTTATCGCAGGTTCATAAAGGGTTATGCTACGATAGCCGCCCCTCATTCCCATCTATTAACCAAGGCAGATTTCGTGTGGACACCAGAAGCGGAGCACGCGTTTCAAACTCTTAAGGATGCAGTTACGATGGCCCCAGTGCTTGCTCTTCCTAATTTTACCAAGCCCTTTACAGTAGAAACAGATTCTTCAGGCTCGGGTATGGGCGTTGTGCTTTCGCAAGAAGGACACCCAATCGCCTTCTTCAGCAAGCAATTTTGTCCAAAGTTGCTTTGGTCCTCTTCCTATGTTTGTGAGCTCGCCGCCATCACCGCCACCGTCAAGAAATGGCGGCAGTATTTGTTAGGGCATCACTTTGTGATTTTAACAGATCATCAGAGCCTAAAGGAACTTATGAATCAAGCCATTCAAACACCTGAACAGCACTGGTACTTAGCACGCTTGCTAGGTTTCGATTATGTTATCCAATATAGAGCAGGCAAGAGCAATGTAGTAGCAGACACATTATCTCGATCATGGGGTCAACTACTGCTTCACTCTTCATTCTTTCAGTGCCACATTTTACCTTCCTTGAAGACTTACGTAAGGAGTTGCAGACAAACCAAGAATTTGTAACTTTGAAGGAAAGGATACGTTCTGATACGCAGGCATATCCTGATTATTCGTTGACTCCTCACTTCATCTTATGTCGAGGTCGCATTTGGTTACCCTCAGATTGTTCATTTATCAAGACCTTACTCTCGGAATTTCATCAGTCTCCATCTGGGGGTCACATGGGTTTCCGTAAAACCTTAGATCGTGTGGCTGAGAACTTCATTTGGAATACTATGGCAATTGACATGCGAAACTTCGTTGCCAATTGTTTGGACTGTCAACTTGTAAAGTATGAACCTGCAAAGCCCAGAGGCCTGCTATGTCCATTACCAGTGCCATCTCAGCCATGGGAGGATCTCTCGATGGACTTCATTGTGGGACTACCAGCCTACCGTGGCAACACATGCATCTTCGTTGTCGTGGACCGCTTCTCTAAGGGGGTACATCTTTGCATGCTTCCCCCTCACCACACATCACAAGCTGTGGCTCAGTTGTTCATGGAGATGGTAGGCAAAATCCACGGCATGCCTTGAAGCATAACGTCCGATAGAGACCCGCTTTTCATCAGCAAATTCTGGCAAGCATTATTCTCCCTAAGCGGCACTAAACTCAGAATGAGTTCTGCGTATCATCCTCAGACGGATGGGCAGACCAAAGTTGCCAATAGGATCATTGAGCAATACTTAAGGGCATTCGTACACCGCCGGCCAAGTACGTGGGGACGTTTCTTATTGTGGGCTGAGTGGTCATACAATACGTCCACTCACTCAGCCATGGGGTTGATGCCATTCAAAGTAACCTTTGGCTGCAAATCACCGAGCTTTCCGCAATACCTGACGGGCACCTCAACGGTGGCGGCAGTAGATGATTTGCTCATTCAGAGGGAAGCCATATTTGCTCTACTCCGACAAAAGCTTCAGAAAGCATAGGCTCGTATGAAGGAAATTGCTGACGGACACCGTAGGGACCACGAGTTCCAGGTGGGTGAATGGGTTCTGGTCAAGCTACGGCCGTATCGGCAGACCACAATATCGGGAACGGCCCATTCCAAGCTCTCAAAGCGTTTTTATGGACCTTTTCGAATCAGTGCGAGAATGGGTCCAGTTGCCTACAAGCTTGAACTACCAGAGCACTCTCGCATTCATCCCGTGTTTCATTGTTCCCTTCTAAAACCCTTTATTAGGCCACCGGACACGGTGCAGATTGAGGAACTGCCACCAAGGGCAGTTGATAATCAACCAGTCCCCATACCCTTGGCTATTTTGGGCCACAAAACTCTTTCGACTGACCATGGGCCAAAGTAGCTGGTCTTAGTGCAGTGGCAGGGACTTCATCTTGACGAAACGTCGTGGGAAGACTGGACAAGTCTTCAGGAGCTTCATCACCTTGAGGACAAGGTGTTGTTTGAAGCACGCGGGAATGTTACGAGTAGCAGCTCTGAACCGCAAGCAACCAGGCCCAACAGTGATAATAGCAAGGAGTTAGTAGCAGGAAGGCCCAAAAGAGGAAGCCACATTCCTAGCTATCTAAAAGATTATGTGCTAGAAGCTTAAGCACTCACGGGAGCATGAAAAGGCACAAGGATAGCGTAGGCATCTTCTAGAAGCTTAGGAAGAATAAAGAATATTCACTGTTAGCATTTCTGTTAGGTAGTTAGGCCGTTACGTGATAAACAGAATGTATAAAATGCAAGAAAATGCTCGTGAATAATATCAAGAAGAAAAACGTATTCTATAGTTTCTCTCTCTATCTCTCCTTCTACCCTTCTCGTTCACGGAGGTTGCTTGGGCCTCGAAAGCCTAGCCTAACAATATGAAAAGAAAATACAAGATGTAAATTTAATTTTGGTGATAATTGCATTGCACATCTAAGACATTTGAACCAAAATTTAGTATTTTAAAACTGAATGTCAAATGCACCATGCCACATATACTCAAGATGTATATGGTGGTAATTTTTTTGTGAACATAATTCTAATGCCTTTTGCAAGTGATAAGTTTACTTTGTTGATGCGATTCTTCTCTACAATACCTTTAGGGAAGTCATTGCACTTACAAATTTGGTTGTTGATTCTTGAAGAAAGCATAAAGGCTCCCTCCCGGCTATTACTAACTTGATCATCGAGACAAAGACTTAAGTTTCTTCCAATGTCTCTAAACTTTTTCTTGTGAAAATACAACTGAGATTAACAAAACGCTAATGAACAATGTGTTAAAAAAAGACTATTCTCAAGCTTGTATTTTCCAATTGAAGAAAAAAAATTCAAATATGCAATGATGAAGCTGGCCACTAGAACACCAATGGAGTAAAAGAAAAGCTACATGAAAAAAATATAGTAGAAACAAGCAATCATCATTGCAATTATGGTAAAGTAGTGATGTTTGTACTCTTATTTCTTAGCATACTAGATCATTGCATTCATGAGTTTATAGAGGACATCGTGCATTTCAATTAATATTTTTTAGATTCAAAAAATAATTAATTAAACTTGCGCAGACTTAGTCACCACGTTAGTATCTTTATGCTAAAGAGCAAAGTAAAGTTAAATTTATTACTGCACATAATTTTTCATTCATTATATGAAATTTAACTTTTTAATTGTCATTCAAGTACTCTCTTATTATTAAGGAGTATGTAAAGAATGGATTCCTGCAACAAATCTACTTGAACGTCTTTGTTTCACTCTACTAGTTCTTTTAGATTCTCTCTGATGAAAATCTTCACCATCAAAGTCCATTAATTCCTTATTTTATTATTTAAATTCTTGATCTCTCTCTTGTTTTTAATCATGCACTAAAATTTCACTAGATAGTAATGTCACATAAGTGAATACAAACTAATATGTAATGAGTTTCTTCTATTTTATGTGATAAGTGTTTGCATTTATTTTGTCTACCTTGAAGCTCTTTACTGACAATGCAATGCAAATCTAATCTTATGTCTTGGATGATGTGTTAGGCTATAAGGAAAACATCATCATGATCTCCATTTATTGTAGTTATTACTACCACAGGAAAAAGTCTTCGACACCAGTTTTGAAGGACTTTTAACATCGATTTAGAACAGATGTTGAATCGACCGTTGTTGAAAGTTGACAACTTTCAATGACAGTTCAAATATGATTTTGAAAGCACCTTTTTATATTTGTTATGACTACAACTAATGTAGAAATGAAGTATATTTTTTAATATTTATTTTATTTCACAATGAACCCAACCTACATATTCAAAATAAACCCAGTGGTGATACTTGTTTTCACAATAAAATAGTATTTTTGTGACAACCAAAAATATCGTCGCTATTATAACAGTGACTCGCATATTAATGACAATCAAAATAGTCACTAAATATTTGTAGTGATGATTTTTTAAGTTTGAATGACAACTTTTTTCATCACAAAATATATATTTCTTGTAGTGAGTATTATTTTATTGTGACTAGTTTGATCCAACGAGTAGAGGAACAAGAGTTGATCCTAAATATGGCACCGTGGAAATTCAAATGGATAAAAGATATAATTTGATTAACCCATTCATCATTGCACATAATGTAAGATAAGTGTATTATGTGTTGTATCCATTGTATCTAGCAAAAAGAAGGGACAAGCATGGTTGGTGTGTTGCAATTAAAATGAAGCCTAGGGGTTGCATAGAATCCTATAATTTAGAAGATGATTCGCCTTATCAAGTAGAGGAAATGTCACATATCAACGAAGTCATTGAACTTGAAAGTATTTCTTGATTGGAAGATTTAGGAGGCGGTGTTGAAGAAGTGAATCCTGCTAATCTATTGCCAAACGAAGGAGAATCAAATAATTTTGAGGAAGACAATAAAGGAGAATTAGAAGATGACTTTGAAGTTTACAATTCTCAAGAGGGGGATTAGACAAACCATATAATTTTTCTTGAAATTAAAATTGTTATGGAAATTGTATTAGTTTTTTTTTTAGTGACATGATGTTTGTTAGTCAATCTTAATGTTTATTGTTAGTATCATCTTTATTTAGTTGTGATAGTTAAACACTTTATTAGTGTAAATATTGTATTTAGGTAAACTCATGATGGGTTTTCTCTCTCTCGCAAAATATCAAAAGTCATAAATGTATAAGTCTAGCCTTAGATAACAATGTAAGCTTCCTCTTTTTTTTTTTATTTTAAAGTCTTGTTTCTTAATATTACTAACATGATTTATTATATGATTACATTACCAAAAAGATCCATAATTTATTTTCGTTAATTTTTTTCTTGTATTTATTTATAGGATCAGAATTAAAAAAGATGCTACTTTTACCGTTATTTTAGGATAGTTTTTGTTTAATTTAAGAATTATGAGATTCTACTAGATTTATATTGTGATTTAATGTATAATGTTTTGAATTTAGAGCATCGTGGGATATTATTATTTTGTATAAGTTTGTCATTGAACATGTAATGAATTATATTTTAAGTGATGTTCATTTTTACAATTAAAAAAGATTATGTGTGTATTATTATGTCAATTAAAAAATAATTTGGTGATAAAAATATTAGTAATTAAAAATAGTAATCAATTATGAGTAAATTTTATTACAATAATAGTAATAGACATTGTTGTTATAAAGTCTAAATTGTGACGATTAAATTATTACTAATGTCTTGAATATTTGTGACAAGATTTTGTCATTATTATATAGAAATATCAGTGACAACATTTTCATCACAATATATATCATTTTTTGTGACATCCCAAAATAACGCCACTAATACAATAATGACTTGCATATTAGTGATGACTTTTTGAGCTTTTAATGTTGAAAGTTGTCATCACATAAATCATATTTTCTTGTATAGAAACCCTGATTCCTGATCCAAATACAACAAATTTGGTTTAAAATCTATTAATTGGATGGGTTGGGTCGGTTTACAGGGTTAGTTGTTTGAAAGAAGAGTAAATATGGGTTGAGTTGGACGGTTTGCTTTTGAGCCTTTGGTACCTCAAAAATTGAATCCAACCATTTTGTTAAAGTAGTTACTTCTTGCACCACTTGATTTGCTTCCTATACCCCATTTTTGAATGTAATTTACATTCCAAATTAGCTATTTTGAAATGTAAAAATTTGCATTCAAGATTACATTTTTGAAAGGCTAATCTAGAATGTTAAATTACATTTTGAAAGGTTAAAAAGGTGCAGAAAATAATTATCCCAAGTTAACAATTCAATTATTTAAGTTATGTAGTGGCCCTACAACCCATACGAAGTTGTATTCCATTACTTAGCCTAATAAGCAACTCACTTGCTCCAGCAAAAAAAAGACATTTGCCTATTGCATCACTCTTGCCTTTTCATTGACAACTTTCCATTTCATTCTATTTCCAATAAAATCTTCTTCTTGTATTGATTGAAATGACTCTAGTTAATGAGATAAGGAAGAAGTTCAAATGCGAAGATGATTGATGAAAAGTTGTCTAATGATTAATGAAATTAATTTCACATCTTGAATCTTGAAAAATGAATCCTCACCCAACAAAACTTTGTATGGCCTCTACAAATAAGTTTATATGTCGATCCTTTGTCTCCCTTGTTGCTGAAGAATTTTAGTAATTTAATTACATGCTATAGTAAAATAAAATAATCATTTTGAATGATAATTTTCTAATATACAAATTTGATATAAAAAAAATAATTATATATTTGTTTTATTTACTCACAACTTTGTATGGATTGAATACCAATTTTTCATTAGCTAATTAATAAATTAAATAATAGAGAAAAATTAAAGACTGAAACAAAATTCAACCACGTAGTTTCACATGGTAATTTTCACTAAAAATTTATACAATTTGAAATTTTCATTGGACTACATTCTTTTAATGAATAATATGTTTTTTTTTAAATATCAAACAAATATTCATGGCTAGAAAACATAGCATTGGAGCATTGAAAATTTTTTAATTGATATTTTACAAAAAAGTTATTAAGCAATACAAGGACAAGAATTTGACATTTAAGGTCAATGTTTTTGTGTGTAAAAATATTTATTTGGTAGTTGAATGGAGAAGAGGAGAGGGAGAATTCATGAGTTCGATCCCCTCTCACCAACAAAAACTAAAAAATTAGTTTAACATTTTCCAATGGAAAAAAAAAGCTCAATGATCTTTTATATACATATATAATATGTATGATGCACCTAGCTAGTTAAAGAATCTCTAGGTTAGGATAAGATGATCTAGTGAAATAATTTTAATGGAGGACCTCAAGAGAATGATTTGAGAAAGATCCTTCTTGTGAGACTTCATCTCTTTAGAACACATCAATTTAAGTAAGTCCTGCACAACCAAATGTAAAATCACATATTTGAAGGCCTCATAAAACAAATCCAAAAGCATTCTTATATTTATTTAACATTGAAAATATTTCTCTAAACACATTTACAATTGTGATTTAAAATGATATATAGAATACATTTATTTTAATTAATTTAATATAAAACAATGTCTATTACAAGCATATATAACAACAATAAATGGAGATGATCATGATATTTTCTTTATAGCCTAACACATCATCCAAGACACATGATTAGATTTGAATTGCATTGCCAGAAAAAATAAAATAAAATAAAGGTACACAAAATAAATGCAAACACTCATCCCATAGAATAGAAGAAACTCATTGCATGTCTATTTATATTCCCTTATGTGACATTACTATCTAGCGAAATTTTTGTCCATGATTAAAAATAAGAGATAGATCAAGAATTTATACAATAATAATAATAAAAAATAATTAAGGGACTTTGCTGGTGAAGATTTTCATTGGAGAGAATCTTAGTAAAAATTCCAAAGGTTCCATTTCCCATAGTATACGTACATTTATGAAAAGAAAATACCATTACATAAAGACATTCCTATAAAAATCATAGAATAGACTTAGCTGATAGTTAATTATGATAAGAATCAATAGAATTTTAAAAAAATCTTCAATTACATTAAGAAATTAAACTAAGTGAACTAGTAGAGTAAAGTAGTAGCATAATCAAACTACTTACAAAAAAGGTCAAGTATATTTGGTGCCGAAATCCATGTGTTTACATACTCCTCAATAATGAGAAAGTGCTTGAATAATAATTAAAAATTCAACTTTCATAAAATGAATGAAAAATTTATGTACAATAATAAATTTAATTGTACTTTGCCCTTTAGCATAAATACAATGAATACTAAATTTTTGTCCAAATGTCCTAGATGTGCAATGCAATTTTCACCAAAATGAAATTTACATGTTTCTTGTATTTTCTTTTCAAATAGAAACTTTCATGTTAAACATTATTGATAAATCCACACGGATATTGTATTTAAGTATTTTTTTTTTGTTTTTCAAATTTTTCATATTGAACCAAAATATAAGAATGGCTGAAGACCAATCTATTATTGGAAAAAGCCAAATATACTATGATAAAAATCCTAGGGATATTAAACATGACTTCGTTGAGTTTGAAGATCAAATTTTGCACACTAAATTAACATGGAGATGTACTAGCATGTAGAAGTTTTATATGCAAGTAAAACATCTCCATTTTAATTTACCATGCAAAATTTAGTCTTCAACCTCAATGAAGTCATCTTTAACATTCTTATGATTTTTATTATAGTATATTTGGCTTTTTCCAATAAGTAATTGATCTTCAACCAATCTTTCATTTATGTTCAACTGGAAAGATTCGAAAAATCATAAAACGCATAAACACAATCACTATATGGATCTATATGAAAAGAAAATTCAAAAAGCATGTGGAAAAATTGGGTTGCATATCGAGGACATATAGACAAATACTTTGTCTTTCAAAATTGAAAATCAAGTGCACCTAGACACACGTATCCAAGATATATATGGTGGTAATTTTAACATTTATGGAATCCTAATGCTTTTAGCCAATGATATTATTGATACGTTCCTTCTCTATCATAGCTTCGGGAAATTTATTGTACTTATAAAATAGGTTGTTGATTCTTGAAGAAACCATAAAGACTCTCTCCTCAATATTAAAAATTTGATCTCGTTGAAAAAAAATTGAGATTAACTACAAGCTATCCATCAATGTGTTAGAAAAGCAAGCCCTTCTCAACCTTCCACTTTTCAATTGAAGAAAACAAATTCAAACATGCAATGATAAAATATAGAAAACAAACTTAGAAAAATTATGTTTGGTTGCAAAAAAATAAAAACAAAGAGAAGTTCAACCCACATGTGTTGAAGCAAAGGAACTACATATGGTTCATACAATATATTTGCGAACTCAAATATCATTTTTGATATTTGTACACACAGATATAAGTAACAAAGAGTTGTTAATATTCATGTTTTAATATTCGATTAGATACAAAAGAATATACTAACATTAGAGTTTAATTTTGAATTATCCTCACAATAAGATTTCAAAGAAATCAAATGAGAGGAAAAAAAAACTCAAAACGAAATAATACTTCTAAATGGAAGGAAATGAAGAAACCCAAAGAGTAAGGAAGGAAAAACAAACTTAATGTTTGGAGCGGTGGTTAGTAGTTTTGTTCACCATGGATCCTAGAAGAGATTCATCAATTTAAAGGAGAAAAGGGTTATAGAAGTCAATGGAAGAAGTGATGAGGAGAGTGAATTGAACTAAAAAATTAAATAAGAATAACACTCATTAATTTGAATTGAAATCATTTTCCACTAGTATTTGCGTAATTTCTGGTTCCATTTCATGCGAGTTGTTAAACCTTCCTTCCTCAATTGACATCTCTCTCTGACCCTTATTTTCTCACCTTAACCCAGTTTTGGTCTTATGCAAATGATTGAGCTTAATTGAGAATTATAGCTTATTTTCAGATTTTGTGCTTACATGATCTATCTACCTTGTGCAAGACCTAGAGAACACAATAGAACTCCAAATGGAGAGTGTGACAAAGATCTGAAAATTGTAGTCCCTTTCAAGCTAAGAAAAAGATCTTCAATTTTTGTCACAAATAAGCTTTGGTCAATTCTGTCATTTCAAGGATCAATTTGAGCTAGGAAGTGAGAACCTTTCCACTTGAATAATTGGGCTCCGAGTTTGGATTTTGTTTTGTGTAATTAGTTTAATTAGGTAGATTAGATGAGCCTAATGAAGGCCCATCACTTCCTTCCGAGTAGTCACTCTATATATTAGTAGAAGTTAGTTAGTTGGTTAGTTCATTTTGTAGAAAGCAAAATTAGTTATTTGTGGTGCAAGCTTTAGGATCAAACTATTTTCTCTCTTTTTCTCTCAATTGTTCTTCACTCTTGTTTCTTTCTTAACTTTTGTTCTCCAATATTCTTGCACAAAATTCCGTGGCTTTTCCATTGGTGATGATCATGGAAGGTGAAACACTTAATCAATCCAACAATCCACTCCAAGCAAGGCAGAATGTAACATCCCATTTTTTTCGTAAATAAATTTTAAAAGCTTTTTAGTAAAAATAAATAAATAAATAAATATAGAGCAAATAATAGGCTGAGTGCCCTAGGTATAAATAGCTATGTTAAGTCAGGTGCCTCCTCTTCGCCTCATTTTCGTTTATCTCTTTTCTCCTCTCAAAACCCTTTCTTTTCCCGCACCGCACCAAACCTGCCTCAGAAAAATGACGATCTCGGATTCATTCACCGTTGGATCGTCGTAAAATTGAAACACCAGGTTCGTAACCCATTTCCGAGCATTCTCACCGTTGAGAATTTCAAAATCATGTCTGAGCTTAGAGGAAAACCCTTCGCATTGTAGCCTTTTATTTTCCCGCAGAAACCCAAAACTGTCTTGACAAAACTACGATCTCGGATTCGTTAACTGTTGGATTGTAGTCAAATTTGAATATGTTGTTCGAAATTCAATTGCGCACACTTTAACCATTGGGATTTGTGAGATAATATTCATGGAGAGAGAAAAAGGAATCGTACAAAGACAGCACAAGTGGAGGCTTCAATCCCTTCTCTGTTTCTCTGATGTTTGGAAATTCTATCAGAACAGTTAGAGAAAAAAACTGGAGGAATCTCAAGAAACCGCTAGAGATGCTGCTATCGCTGGCTAAAGACACATGAGCCCGCTTAGAGGTAAGGGATGAGTTATTCACAACTGGGGATTAGTGAGAACATGTGTAGGGATCCTTAGAGATATCAATTGGAATGTGTTTTGGGGTGTTTTTGCAATTTTCATTTTATCCTTATAATTATTACAGTGAATTATATATGTTTGATGAATCAGTTGATGTCCCAATGAGAAATTGCTGTGAAATTGATGTGTTCTTGTGTTAAGTGTGAACCCCTTAGAAAAATTAAGTTCTTTTTATTAACATAAATTATATTTTAAATAATATTATTCAATGACTTATTTTATACAAATTATTATTTTGTTCTAATTTTTCTACGACGATGATCAACATGTTATGTGTATATGATTATTGTAATACTAAAATAATAAATTAAAGAAAATTGTAAGGTTAGTGCCTAGTGGTAAATTCTTTTGATGTAATATTAAATTAATTGTTATAGAAATCCTTTGATTAAAAACAATGTAGTTTAATTTGCTATATACATATACATATATACGATTTGTATCATGCAAATATTATTATTGTGTGATGTGTATATGAGTTATAATGGTATTATAATATTATTGTGAAGATTGAGTAGCATAAAGTTGAATGTGTCAATTTGCGAGATACATGTAAAAATGAGATGGTTGATGTGATATTATGAGATGTTAAACTGTGGGCGTGATGTTTGATTGTGAATAAGTGTGTGTGTGTGTGTGTTTGACACTTGATGTGATAATAAGTATATTGTGAGCTATGAATTATACAATAACCCGACCAGTGTTATCTTGAGAAAAGCGTTGATGCGCAGTGTTTAAGAGAAAATGTAGGTTTCCTATTCAGGAACCAATGTTAAATTGTAGCGCAATGTGTTAAATGTGTTTGAAACACGAGTGTGAGATCGTGAGTATTGTATAATTCATGAGCAGTGCTTATAAATGAAATATGTGATGAATTGTGGAATAATATGTTGCCTTGAGATTATAATATTGTTATTGAGATAGAGTAAAAGTGTAAAGTAGAATAAGTGTTGAATTGGGAGATACATGAAAACATGTGATGATGGATTGTGACATTATGAGATGTGAAATTATGAATGAGTTTTGGTTGTGAACAAGTGTGTGATTAACTCTTGATGTGACATTATTTGTGTTGTAATCTGTGAATTGTACAATAACTCGACCAATGTTATCTTGAGAAAAGTGTAAATGTGCAGTGTTAAAGAGAAAGTGTAGGTTTCCTATTTAGGAACCGGTGTTAAAGAGAAAGTGTAGGTTTCCAATTTAGGAACGAGTGTTAAATTGTAGTGCAATATGTTGTACGTGTTTAAAACACGAGTGTGAGGTCGTGGGTATTGTATAATTCACGAGCAGTGTCTGTGTGTTAAAATGATTTTAGGGGTTGGACCTAAATCAGGAGGGAGAGGCCTTGACGGACTCTTCGGAGTGTAGGCCTTGGGGGTCATCGGGTTTGAGTGTTTCTTTAAGCCTATGTTGATCCCATATGGTTGGAGCATTCTCACAAAACATCGTGACCCTGACTGGTCTCCCTTTGATCTTACTTAGTGAGAGTGACCTGACAAACCCATTGTGTGGTGTGTCTTGTTATGTACTCCTAAGCACCCTAGGGTGGTTTTTCACTAACATGATACCACATTGCATATAGGCTTGAGTCTTAGCATAACTGTCTCATGTGCTTGCTAATTGTTTTTATGAAATTGATGTGTTATTTTGTCTTGATCAGAGCGTGTGATTCTTGTGTAATGTGATTGATGATTGAAAAGTGTGATTGATGGATGAAAAGTGAACTTTGAATGACAAAGTGGTGAAATTACGTGTAAGTAAGTTTTATTTGGTTTATATGATATGTATATCTAATTGTCTTGTTTCTCTATTAGTTAGGAATGTGATAACTCACTCCCCGTGTGTTGTTTGTGTTTGGATCCTGTGATGATCTTGAACTTTGTGTTCGGGGGAGCAGATGATTAGGTGAATTGCTTTAAGGAACATTATGCTGAAGGACGTCGAGACACAATGCTCTGATAAGATGTAACAGTGGGACATAAGTTTTTATATTAATTGCATGATGTTAGTCTATTTTATTTTATTTCATTGATTTAACAAAATATCTATGTAAATTTTGATGGCCTTATTTGAACCAAATATGTTCTAATAAGTTTTAATTGATAATAGTGAAGTGAATGTGAACCTTTTACCCGTGTGAATTTGGTTACCGATATTTTTATATATTTTGTTTATTTATATATATGTCGGGGTAGAGGGTGTCACACTGAATTTGAGTTTTGGTTTAGTATTTCAATCTTTGTGAATGATCATCTTTCTCTTGAATCCTATTTTCTATTTTCATGACTATGATTATGCTTAGGATTGAAAATGGATTAGGTTATGAATTCATTTCCTAATTTCAAAATTTAATTCCAAACTAATCTGAGATCTCAAACAATTTAGGGATAGATTTGATTAAACTTTCTTTAATACATTTGATTGAACTTTCACATTTAACATCATTCATATTAACTATGATAATTTGATTTGCATTGATTTGGTTGATTGGATTGATGCTATTAAACTTGAATTGTATTCTGTTCTTGTTCTATTTCTCCATCTCTATTTTTGTGTTTTCACATTTTTTTACAATTGCCTACAAACTATTCGATGAAATCCCCCCTTGTTATTTATAAGTGAATGAATGTAGGAACCAAATTGAATCATATCTCTTCATCGACCTCGTTTAATCTTGTACTGTAAAATTTCCTGGTTTATTTGTTTTTGGAACAACTCGACATCATTATCAAAATTGTATGATATTTTCTTTTCCTTAAAATATACTGAAGGCTTATCTTATTAAAATATTTATTGTAAAAAATAAATGTTAAAGTTAAAAACATTAATGTAGGATTTACTAAAATCATATTAAATTCTTGGTTTAATTAGATATTTTATCATCATGCTTTTCAGTTTTTTGATATTTTACCAATTCATTAACTGCGTAACATGGTGATGTCATGTCCGAATAAGACGACATCACTTTTTCTCTTATTTTTACAAAATGATACATTTTTTATAACCAACATGATAGTAAAATGCATGAAAAAAGCTCTAGTGGTATAATATACAAAATTTTAAAACATGATGATAAAATGTGCAAAAAAATTGATAATAAAATTTACAAAATAATGATAGTTGAGTGATAAAATGTGTAATTAAGCCTAATATTTTTATAAGAAAAGTAAAAACTTTGAAAGATATTTATGCAAAGCAAACATAAAGGAACCAAAAATAATTGAAAATTCTTTAATTAGAACTTTCTACATCATAAACTTAGTGATGAGTTATCTATTTTCAACTACGGTATTTGTTCATCTTAATTAAAATTATTACTTAGAATGTATATGAGTTGATGTTAATAAACATTTAGATATGTTATATCATTTTGTTTGTGCTTGAAATTGCTATATCCAAATTTCCTTTTGCTCTATATAGTAATTTCATGATGACTCAGTCAAGACAATAGGTCAGTGGGCTAGAGGTGGAACCAATGGGTCCCTTATATATATATATATATATATAGCCAACAATATATGATCAATCCATTGTCTATATTTCAATATTACATGATCAGTTATTACTATAAATTTTTATTTATTACTCCATCTATCCCTAATTATAAAACTCTTTGAACTAATTCATGCCCCTTAAGAAAAGTAATTAATTTAGTTGATCACATTAAATCTATCAATTATTTGTATTATCATTTCAAAATTATCCTTTCTTATCTATCTATCTATTTATTTATTTGCTTCTCATTAATGTTTGGAGAAAAAATAATTGCATAAGTGTATGTAGAAAAAAAATAATTAATACACCTAGAATTAGAAAATGGTCTTATAAAAAGGAACAAACAAATTTATGAAAAAGATCTTATGATCAGTGATGAAGAGAGTATATTGTTATCAATATCAAAATAATATTTTAGGACTATATTATATGCTCGTGTTCAATAATTACTTATTAATAGTTGTAAATGTTTTAGAAATTGTAAAAAATTTGTAAAAAAAAAAGAATTGAAGAAAAATTCAAAACAGACCCGTCGTGTAAAACCAGTTTGGGCCATTCGTTTTGACTAAACTTGGCAAGCTAGACTGATGTCGGTCGACTGCATTTCTGATCCAATGGCTTAATCGGACTAATTAGGTCACCAGTTCGATTTTCACAGCTATGCTATATAGTAATGAATATGTTGTAATTGTTTTTTGACAACAATATATTGTTATTGTTAAACTTTTGTTACTAGTTATCAAATATTAACTTATATGATAATTATCTTCATATTCATTGTATTTAGGTTTTCTTTATTATGTATAGATACTAGAAAACTTTGATAATGTTAGTAAGTTACAAAAGTATAGTAAGATATTATTGGCATAATTAATGATTTTTTAATATATCCTTGTCAACTATTTCTTAGGGGTGATCGGTGGTCTAGTTTGGGTCCGAAAAGTCCAAATAACAACAAATCATAACACTTGTAAACTAGACCCATTTCCACCCAAATGGCCCATCAAGTTGGGTAAATTTCAGGTGGGTTGGTGGATTGAAGCAGATATGGACTTAATTTTTTTTATCTTGTTCTTGTCATCTCACCTCAACATCACTACACTTTGAAATATAGATTCAAAGAAAATGCTTTTTAAAATAACTTTTTGGAACTATTGCAAAAGAATTATTTTTAAGAAAACACAATGACATTTTTGTAAATAAAGCCAATGTTTTTAGAACGGTTGTAAAGGAACCATTATAAAAAGTTACCTTTAAGAATGATTTTAATTTAAACCATTCTAAAAAACATGATGACATTTTTGTAAATAAAGCCAACATTTTTGTAAATAAAAATAATGTTCTTAGACCAGTTGTGTATGAAATCGTTCATAAATATGTTTTTTAAAACACTTACAATCGTTCTAAAAACTCTCCTATGACACAAAATTCATAATCCTCTCTCCAAAACCCTCAAGCCCCCTTTCTGAATCCTTAGCAAACCCTCCATCAAAAACCCTCGAGCTCTCTTTCTGAATCCTTAGCGGACATTTCCCTTTCTCCGCGACTGAATCTTGCACGGTGGCATTTCCCTTTCTCCATGGCGGTAATTCGCTGTCTATTTCTCCACGACGGCTCCGCCTTTGTCCCTTAGCAAAGTCCGATCCTCGCTCCCTTTGTGCGCCTATTCGAGAATGCATCTTCTTGCTAATAGCTCTAATCTTCCAATTCGAGGTCACATCCTTTCTTGTGCCTATTCGGTGTTGATGCCAACAATTCACAATGTGTATTGTACAAATTATGATTAGTTTTGATGTTGTATCCATTGTTGTTGAAGAATATTCCTTGTAAATGTTGCAATTGGAAACTTTCTTGTTTCTATAGAGGATTTTTCCCCAAATGGCTTTCGAAGAGGTTATGTTTCTATCACCTCTAATTCTAGTTTTTTAAGGCAAAAACTAATTGAGATAGTTAAGGAATTAAAAAATAGAAAATTTATTAGAGAGTGTTATTAATGTGTGTTTTCCTACTCATCACACTTATGATTAAGTTAATGTGGTTAAGTGTTTTTGGTGTTTCACCTTGGTCACTTTTGCTAAATTATAACACAAACTTTTATTAAGAGATTAGTGGAATTTTAGTTCTTACTAGAGAATTGCGCTAAAAATACTTAAAAAACTATGTCTTGATTTTGGAAGAGCTTGTTTATGGCTTATTCAATCTTTAGTATCAATGTGTCTAAAAAGTATGACACAAGTGCACTAGGGTACAATTTAAATTGCAATAAAAATACGGTGCTATTTTGGGGAAGCCATTAGATCCATGCATTATTCACTAGCTACTTGACTTGAGCTTGTAATTAAATCTTGAGCTAAAACATTTTGCGCATGCATGTTCAGCTTGAGTTGCTATATAGTATAAATTATAACTTTGAAATTATGGCATATAGGATATATAATAAGCACTTATAGGTTGAGGACACGGTGAATATGATTAAAATGTAATGTTTTGTGAAACTAAGTATGTACCTCGAGAGAGAGAAAATTACATGTTCAGCTGTGAAAGTTTTCACTGTTTTTTCTAATAGAAGGACCTATAGAGAAAAAACAGAACTTAGTTTTGCACTCTTCGCTATTTCATAGTAATTTTCGTTATGTTTTGTTTTTCCTTTGCTTATGTTTTTTCCCAACAGAATTTTTTTTTCTTTTTGACAAACAAAATCAAGTACTTGTTCAGATCTTTCTCTTGCACTTTCTACACTTTTCCAAACCTTTGTACATATTGGTGTGTGAGAGAGAGATAGATAGTTTTAGAATTGGGTTTTGAAAAAAAAAGCTTTTTTTCTCTCTAATTTTGTGTTTGTAGAGAACGTAAGATTGTTGAATGTCTTTTAGTAGAGGCAGAGTGTGCGTGCATCTTAGAAGATGATGAGGTACGAGTGTGGTGAGCTTTAGATGTTAAGGTTCATACTTGAACAAAATGAATATGGGGTTTGTGGATTTGATACAACAATCATTACTTTAATTTATGAAGTGATTAATGGTGGTAGTTGCAAAATTGATATGACAATCATTATATTCATGTAATTTATCAGGGGCTAATTTGAAATTAAAATTTTGATATCTCATTGAAAATTATAAGCATTAATCTATATCATTCTTTTAGGTAGTTTATGTTTTTAAAGTGCTAGTTATTTTGGAATGGACGGTGTACTTCATAGAATTTATTATATTTTGACTATTTTTAAAATTAATTGAGGATATTTAATAAAAAAAACTAATAATAGAACACACTAAAATTGTGTAGTACATAAAAAGTAAAATAGAATTTATATATTATTACTTATTATATTTATTTAATATTTTATTTTATTAAATATTATCATATTGTTAAGTGTTATATTTTTTGAATAAAATAGGTTTGTTATATTTAATAAATGTTTCTAAATAACTGAGTGAAAAGTAATAAAACCTACATTAATGTTTTTAACTTTGAGACACACACAACGAGAATAGTTTACTTTATAAAATATTAATAATTAAATTATTTAATACACCTAATATAGAATTAAATTCAATAACATAATCAAATATTATATTTATAAAAATATTTAATAGAAATAATAATAATTAATAACATCATTAATTAATATAATATAATTCAATAATGACATTAAATGATATGAAAAATTTAGTAAAATCATTAAATACTATTGAATAATATAATTTAATTCAATAATAACATTAAATGTTAATTAATACATGTAATATTATTTTATTTCTTGAACTTAATAAGTATGTTACTTTCTATATATATAATTAAGACTCATTAAATAACATAAATTAAAATAAAACATTAAATTTCCTTTCAATAAAATGACAGATAATATTGTAAAAATAATTTTATTTTGATTGGACTTTGGATGTAAATTATTTTGCATTGTCATCCAATTAGAACCTTGTTGATCATGACTTTATAGAAAATAATTATAATATCATTCACCAAAAATTAATAAGTGTTATTCTTATTTAATTTTTAGTTCAATTCACTCTCATAATTTCTTCCAACGACTTCTATCACCACTTTCTCCTTTAAATTGATGAATCTCTTCAAGGATCCATGGTGAACAAAATTACTAACCATGCCTCCAAACATTAAGTTTGTTTCTCCTTCTATACTCTTGTTTTTCCTATCATTTCATTTCTTTGAAATCGTAATGTGAGGATAGTTCAAAATTAAACTCTATTGATGATAGTATGTTCTTTTGTATTGAATCAAATATTGAAACATGGAACTTAATAACTCCCTGTTCCTTTGTATCTATGTGTTCAAATATTAAAAAAAAAAAAATTGACTCTTTTTGCTTTCAATGATCAAATTGGTAATATCGGGTAGGGACTCTTTATTCTTTCTTCAAGAATCAACAAGCTATTTTGTAAGTACAATGGATTCCCTAAAGGTATGGTAGAGAAGGCATGTATTAATAATGTGAACATGTCACTGGCTAAAAGCATTAGGATTCCCTACATGAAAAAATTACCACCACATATATCTTGGATACATGTGACCAGGTGCATTTGATTTTCAGTTTTCAAAGCCAAAGTTTTTTTCTATATGTTCTGGATATGCAATGCAATTTTTCCCAAAGAAAAATTATATGCTTTTTGTATTTTCTTTTCATATAGAAACTTCCATATAAAATATTATATATAAATAAATACGGAAATTGTGTTTATTTGTTTTTTGATTTTTTGAATCTTTGTTGTTGGGCATAAATGAAAGAATGACTGAAGATCAATGAGTTATTGGAAAAAGCCAAATATACTATAATAAAAATCATAAGAATGATAAAGTTGACTTCATTGAGGTTGAAGACTAAATTTTGCATGGTAAATTAAAATGGAGATGTTTTACTTGCATATAGAACTTCTACATGCTAGGTACATCTCCATGTTAATTTAGTGTGTAGAATTTGATCTTCAAGCGTAATGAAGTCATGTTTAATATATTTAGGATTTTGATCGTAGTATATTTGGCTTTTTCCAATAATAGATTGATCTTTAGTCATTCTTATATTTTTCTTCAACATGAAAGATTTAAAAAAACAGAAAATACATAAACACAATATCTGTACGGATTTATCAATAATATTGAACATGAAAGTTTCCATTTGAAAAAAAAAAATACAAGAAACATGTAAATTTAATTTTGGCGATAATTGCATTGCACATCTAAGACATTTGGACCAAAATTTAGTATTTTAAAACCGAATGTCAAATACACCATGCCATATATACTCAAGATGTATATGGTAGTAATTTTTTCGTGAACATAATTCTAATGCTTTTTCAAGTGATAAGTTCACTTTCACTGCTACAATTTTTAGATATAACATCGGACGGTTAACATCGGTTATTCACAAAACCGATGTTAACAAAAGCGAGGTGACATTTTTGTAAATAAGTAGACTTAGTTAACATCAGTTTTTCCGAAATCGATGTTAACTACTCGATATTAACATCGGTTATTTTAATAATCGATGTTACTATGGAGTAGTTGACATCGGTTTTGGAAAAACCGATGTTAGTATCTCGTTGTTAACATCGGTTTTAAGAAAACCGATGTTACCTAGTTGATGTTAACATCAGTTATTTTTAAAAAACCGATGTTGTTATCATTATATATTAAAAATCTGAAATTGCACAACCCGCGCGCTTGAACCCTATCGTTCTTTTTCTTTCTTCTTCCGCCTGAGTTCATCTTTGTCGCAAACTGGCCTACGCTTCCGTGACTACAACCACATTGTGGAGTTCGTCTTTGTGGAGATCGTCTCTGCCACTTATCGATTGAGGTACGTCCTTTCGTTTTAACATTAGGCGTTCCTCGTTTTAACATTTGCTCACTTTCGCAGGTCGAAGAAAACTAGGAAAGGAAAGAGTCTCGGAAAGGGTACTCCTAGGGCGTTCTTCTTCTTTCTCCTTCTGCCTGAGTTTGTCTTTGTCACAAACTGGGCTGCGCTTCCATGACTGCAACCACATTGTGGAGTTCGTCTTTGTGGAGTTCGTGTCTACCACTTATCGATTGAGGTACGTCCTTTCGTTTTAACATTAGAAGTTCCTCGTTTTAACATTTGCTCACTTTCGCAGGTCGAAGAAAACTAGGAAAGGAAAGAGTCCCGGAACAGGTGGGAATCGATTTTGGAAGTCCATTGTGCTTGACTTTAAGACTCCCAGGGAAGTCATCGAAGGTATGTCTCTGTTCTATGTTAATGATGAAAATCCATTGTTCAGTGGTCTGTCTCTGTTGTGATGTTTCGAAACCTTAGTTAGACTAACTAATATGATTGATATTTGACTAAGCTGAGACTAGGCAATATGATTATTTTTCCAAACAATAGGTTTTGTTACCCGTTCATGTTACTGTGAATTTGGAGATTTATATTAGACTAAGACGATACTAAGTCATTATAGTTGCTTACAAGTGCTATGAGACATGCTGGAGGGATTTCAAAATGGGGTCTCATTCTCCTGTCCACTGTGGTGCCTTGTCTGATAAAGAGTGTGGTGGTTTGAGCTATGATGATGATGGGAATGCATGTAGTAATCAAAACCGGAACCATTTTCATCATTTGGTTGGTTTCCTCAACTTGAGTCACAATGCAAAGCATCCATGGTGATGTTTGGCCTGTCTTTACTTGTCAAGGAAGCTACAAAAATTTGTCAAGGTTATAAGATTGTTGTGTTGTTCTAGAAGTTGCACTGCATCAATTTGGTGGCTTTGATACTAGTTCTATTAATCAATTTAAATCCTTTTCATATTACAAAAATGAATTTAATCATTAACTTTTAAAATTTTCAATTTAGTTTGAGAAATTAATATTTAGGTAAATTTATCCTTAATATTGAAAAATAAAGTTCTGAGCTAGTCAATTTGGTTGCCTGATAGACACCAACTTGAAGACCAAATTTCTTAAGTTAGTTACCAAATTTGATTGATATTTATTTGCTGTGAATTGAGCTTGAAATTGCATTTGACAGGTACAATTTTGGGTTTACTGTAAAAATAGAAAGTATATATAAAAAAAATACTTGAAAACGACATCAGTTATTAACAAAAACCGATGTTAATATCATAAACAACATCGGTTATTTACAAAAACCGATGTCGACATGAAGCTTAACATTGGTTGTAATAGAAAACCAATGTTAACGTTTGTATATTAACATCGGTTATTTGTGCATAACCGATGTCAGTGTTTGTATTTTAACATCGGTCATCTGTAGATAACCGATGTCAACGCTTGTATATTAACATCAGTTATTTATAAATAACTGATGTGAACATCTGTATAATAACATCAGTTATCTACACATAACCGATGTTATACACAAAGAACTACACCAAATAAGTGTATGCATCATCAACGTTGACATCGGTTTTCTAGATGTGTTAAAAAAAAAAGATCATTCTCAAATTTTTCTTCTAATGTCTCTAAACTTTTTCTTGTGAAAATACAATTGAGATTAACTAAATGCTAACCAACGATGTGTTAAAAAAAAAGATCATTCTCAAGCTTGTATTTTCTAATTGAAGAAAACAAATTCAAATATACATTGATGAAGCTGGCCACTAGAACACCAATGCATTAAAAGAAAAAGCTACACGAAAAAATATAGTAGAGACAAGCAATCATCATTGCAATTATGGAAAAATAGTGATGTTTCTACTCTTATTTCTTAGCATACTAGATCATTGCATTCATGATTTTATGGAGGACATCGTGCATTTTAATTGATATTTATGCTAAAGAGCAAAGTAAAGTTAAATTTATTACTACACATAATTTTTTCATTCATCATATGAAATTTAACTTTTTAATTGTCATTCAATAACTCTCTCATTATTGAGGAGTATATAAAGACATGGATTCCTGTAACAAATCTCTACTTGACCTTCTTTGTAAGTAGTTGATTGTGCTATTACTTCACTCTACTAGTTCTTTTTAGTTTAATTTATTAAATTATCTAAAGAATTTTTTTACGTAGATTCTCTCTGGTGAAAATCTTCACCATCAAAGTCCCTTGATTCCTTATTTTATTATTTTAATTCTTGATCTCTCTTGTTTTTAATCATGGATTAAAATTTCACTAGATAGTAATCTCACATAAGTGAATACAAACTGATATGTAATGAGTTTATTCTATTCTATGTGATAAGTGTTTGCATTTATTTTGTCTACCTTGAAGCTTTTTATTGGCAATGCAATGCAAATCTTATCATATGTCCTAGATGATATGTTAGGTTATAAGGAAAATATCATCATCATCTCCATTTATTGTAACTATTACTACTACAAAAAAAAGTCTTCAACACCGGTTTTGGAGGACTTTTAACATCAGTTTCGAACAAAAGTTGAATCAACTGTTGTTGAAAGTTGACAACTTTCAGTAGGTTCAAATATTGATGTTGAAAGCACCTTTTTACATTGGTTGTGACTACAACTAATGTAGAAATGAAGTATATTTTTTAATATTTATTTTGTTTCACAATGAACCCAACCTACATATTCAAAATAGTCCCAAGCACTTTCTACAAAAATAAGTATTTCAAGCAAGCAAACATATATTTTTTTATTAGGAGTATAAGCTTTATATGATAAACTCCTTAACTAGTTCAAAACATAGAGACAAGACAAATAAATAAGAATGCTAAGACCTAAACCAAATTCTAAGTAAGTGTATAAAAACATGTTTTCTACATATTAGTGTTATATACATAAATCAGAACAAGGAAACTAGGTAGCGGGCCTACTAAATGTATAAAGATACTTAATTTTGAAGATAAATAGAAAAAGAAGGATATATATATATATATATATATATATATGATGAGATCAAGTTAATATTGGCAACTATGCATTTGACACCAAAGTCAAACAATGAAAATTGCCACCATTTATCCACACATCATGAAAGTTTGTCCTCAGCCTCTTCAAAACTGGTTTTTCTAATACCCAAGAAGGTTGTTCTTGTATTATGATGAACTTTCACTAAAATTGAAGAATTACGTCACTATGAATGACAAAATTTACCAAAAAAAAGGCATAGACAACATGTTGACAATACAATAATTCAATAAAGTATACAAAAGATAACACAAAGAAAGTGAAAATGAGGTTACATAACTTTGCCATGGTATTTGGAATAAAGTCAAACCATTCTTTAGGTGTTTGTAGTGCACCAATAACAAAAAGGTTTTCACACAACCAAATTATTCAAAATCAACTTGAGAATGCACAAAATAGAGCAAATAATTTGGAGTTGAAAGTGTGACAAATATTTTAAAAAAAGCAAGAGGATGTCATTGCCCAACTTGATATTGAAGTACAATCCCAACGAGAGTTGATTAAAACTAACCGAGAGAAAATGAAGCAAAATCTTAGAAATGAAGTGAAATGTCAAATTGTAAACATATTGGAAGAATTATCAAGCTCTGAATCACCTATTAACTCAAGTGCTCAGGTTAATAATATAAAGTTCTTTTATTGAATATTTTCTTTTATTACTTATTATGTGATTATTTCTCTAAAATCAAAATACCAATTATTTGATTTTTATCTTATATATTCTTTTCTATATTTATTTGCAAGATTGAAACTCATAAAGATACTAATGACTATAATTTTGGGATTGAAACTTATGAAGATGCTACTTTTTATTGTTATGTCAAGACTAATATTATAGGTTCCGTAATTGGTTCTATTATTTTTATGAGAATCTAAATATTGTATTAATGGATTTGATTTACGTATTTTTGGATATTATTATTTTAGTTTATCGTTCAACATGTAATGACTTTGTTATATTTTAATGTAAACTTTGATTTATTTGAATTTTTTTACTTTTATTTAAATGATATTTATTTCAACATTTAAAAATAATTTTCAATGCATTATTGGTATATTTAAAAAATAATATAGTGATAGTAAGACAATATTTTATTTAAAAATAGTAATAAATCATTCTAATTGCAATTAGTAACTACTTGTGACGAAAAATTAACACTAATAATAACATTTGGTCATTAATTATTTTGTCATTATAAACTCTTATTAGACATTAATGACCATTATATAAAAAACTAGTGACGATATTTGGTTTCACAATAAAATAGTATTTTTGTGACAACCGAAAATATCGTCAATATTATAACAGTGACTCGCGTATTAGTGATGACCGGTGAAAAATCAAAATATTGTCACTAAATATTTGTAGTGGCAACTTTTTAAGTTTTTAATTACAACATTTTTCATCACAAAAGATATATTTTCTTAGTGTATTATTTTATTGTGACTAGTTTGATCCAACGAGTAGAGGAACAAAAGTTGATCCTAAATATGACACCGTGGAAATTCAAATGGATAAAAGATATAATTTGGTTGACGCATTCATCATTGCACATAATGTAAGACAAGTGCATTATGTGTCGTATCCAGTAATAAGAAGGGACAAACATGGTTGGTGTGTTGCAATTAAAATGAAGCTTAGGGGTTGCATAGAATCCAATAATTTAGAAGATGATTTGCCTTACCAAGTAGAGGAAATGTCACATATTAACAAATTCATTGAACTTCAAAGTATTTCTTGATTGCAAGATTTGGGAGGCGGTGTTGAAGAAGTGAATCCTGCTAATCTGTTGCCAAACGAAGGAGAATCAAATAATTTTGAAGAAGACAATGAAGGAGAATTAGAAGATGACTTTGAAATTTACAATTCTGAAGAGGGGGACTAGACAAACCATATAATTTTTCTTGAAATTAAAATTTTGTTATGGAAATTGTATTAGCTTTTCTTAGTGACATGATGTTTGTTAGTCAATCTTAAAGTTTATTGTTAGTATCATCTTTATTTAGAGCATTGTTGGATATTATCATTATGTATAAGTTTGTCATTGAACATGTAATAAATTATCTTTTAAGTGATGTTCATTTTTACAATCAAAAAAGATTGTGTGCATTATTATGTCAATTAAAAAATAATTTGGTGATAAAAAATATTAGTAATTAAAAATAGTAATCAATTATGAGTAAATTTTATTACAATAATAGTAATAGTCATCGTTGTTATAAAGTCTAAACTGTGACAATTAAATTATTACTAATGTCTTGCATATTTGTGACATGATTTTGTCAATATTATAGAGAAATATCAGTGACAACATTTTCATCACAATATATATAATTTTGTGACATACCAAAATAATGCCACTAATACAATAATGACTTGCATATTAGTGACAACATCTAACCAATTAGAATTTCGTTACTATATATATATATATATATATATATATATATATATATATATATATATAGTGATGACTTTTTGAGCTTTTCGTTGACAACTTTCAATTTCATTCTATTTCCAATCAACTCTTCTTGTATTGATTGAAATGACTCTAGTTAATGAGATAAAAAGGATGAAGTTAAAATGCGAAGATGATTGATGAAAAATTGTCTGATGATTAATGAAATAAATTTCACATCTTAAACCTTGAAAAATGGATCCTCACCTAACAAAACTTTGTATGGCATCCACAAATAAGTTTATCTGTTGATCCTTTGTCTCCCTTGTTGCTGAAGAATTTTAGTAATTTAATTACATGGTATAGTAAAATAAAATAATCATTTTGAATGATAATTTTCTAATATACAAATTTGATATTAAAAAAATAATTATATATATATTTTTTATTTACTCACAACTTTGTATGGATTGAATTCTGATTTTTCATTAGTTAATTAATAAATTAAATAATAGAGAAAAATTAAGGACTGAAAATTTTCAAATGGTAATTTTCACTAAAAATTTATACAATTTGATATTTTCATTGGACTACATTATTTTAATGAATAATATTCTATTTTTAAAATATCAAACAAATATTCATGGCTAGAAAACATAGCATTGGAGCATTGGAAATTTTTTAATTTATACTTTACAAAAAAGTTATTAAGCAATACAATGACAAGAATTTTACATCTAAGGTCAATGTTTTGTGTGTTATAATATTTATTTGGTAGTTGAATGGAGAAGAGGAGAGGGAGAAGTCATGAATTCGATCCCCTCTCACCAAAAACTAATAAATTAAAATTTGCTGATGGAAAAAAAAGCTCAATGATATTTTCTTATATACATATATAATATGTATGATGTATCTAGCTAGTTAAAGAACCTCTAGGTTAGGATGAGATGATCTAGTGAAATAATTTTAATGGAGGATCTCAAGAGAATGATTTGAGAAAGATCCTTCTTGTAAGACTTAATATATTCAATCAATCTAAGTCATGCACAACCAAATGTAAAATCAGATATTTGAAGGCCTCGCAAAAAAATCCAAATGCATTTTTTTGCCAAGACATAAGAGCAGAAAGATCACTACTTTACTCCAATTGCAATGATGATCACTTATTTCTTCTATATTTTTATCTGGAACTTTTTCTTTTAATCCATTGGTGTTGTGGTGTTCAGCTTTATCATTGCATATTTGAATCTATTTTCTTCAATTGCAAAATACAAGCTTGAGAATGGATTTTTTTAACACATTATTGGTTAGTGTGCAATTAATCTTAGTCGTGTTTTCACAAGAAAAGTTTAGAAACACTGAGAGAATCATAGGTCTTTGTTTTCGATGATCAAGTCAATAATATCAAGGAAGGAGCCTTTATGCTTTCTTCAAGAATTCATCACCAAATTTGCAAATACAATGACTTCCCTAAAGGTAAGGTAGTGTAGAATCGCATAAACAAAGTGGATTTATCACTTGCAACAAGCATTAGAATTATGTACACAGAAAAATTACCACCATATACATCTTGGTATATGTGGCATGGTGCATTTGACATTTAGTTTTAAAATACTAAATTTTTGTCCAAATGTCCTAGATGTGCAATGCAATTTTCACCAAAATAAAATTTACATGTTTCTTGTATTTTATATTCAAATAGAACCTTTCATGTTAAACATTGTTGATAAATCCACACGGATATTGTATTTATGTATTTTCTGATCTTTCAAATGTTTCATATTGAACTGAAATATAAGAATGGTTGAAGACCAATCTATTATTGAAAAAAGCCAAATATACTACGATAAAAATCCTAGGGATATTAAACATGACCTCACTGAGTTTGAAGAGCAAATTTTGCACACTTAATTAACATGGAGATGTACCATCATGTAGAAGTTTTATATGCAAGTAAAACATCTCCATTTTAATTTACCATGCAAAATTTAGTCTTCAACCTCAATGAAGTCATCTTTAACATTCTTATGATTTTTATTATAGTATATTTGGCTTTTTCCAATAACTAATTGATCTTCATCGAATCTTTCATTTATGTTCAACAGGAAAGATTCAAAAAATCCAAAAACACATAAACATAATCTCTGTATGGATTTATACATAATATTTTATATGGAAGTTTCTGTATGAAAAGAAAATACAAAAAGCATGTGGAAAAATTGGGTTGCATATCGAGGACATTTAGAAAAAAACTTAGTCTTTGAAAATTGAAAATCAAGTGCACCTAGACTCATGTATCCAAGATATATATGGTGGTAATTTTTCCATGTATGGAATCCTAATGCTTTTAGCCAATGATAAGTTCATATTATTGATACGTTCCTTCTCTACCATAGCTTCGGGGAGTGATGAGGAGAGTGAATTGAACTAAAAAATTAAATAAGAGTAACACTCATTAATTTGAATTGAAATCATTTTCCACTAGTACTTTGCGTCATTTTTGGTTTCGTTTCGTGCGAGTTATTAATCCTTGTTTTCTAAGTATCGTGTGTGGACCATTTCTCTCAATGACAATGTTTTTTCATAATAATATTTGAGATGAATTTTTATGTAGTGAATGTATGTGATAATGTTATAAGACAAGGAAATAAGGAATATATTTTCTTACACTTGTACTAAAATCATTTTTATTTGTTAAATTTATTAAAAATTGAAAATTGAGTACGGTTCAATAAATAAGGAATGTCGTTCACATTATTTTGTGATGTCTAATATATTTTAATTAATAGTGAAATGTATTAAAAATAAAGTTTTTAGTATTTTTCTAATATTTTTGAGATATGAAATGTGTTTTCTTTAAACATATGTTTATTTCTAATGTTTTTTTGTGATACTTTAATACAAGTTTTCGTAAAAACATTATTAAATATTAACATATTAAAATGAAAAAAAGTATTTATTTATTTTATTATTAAATATTTTATTTTAAAGAACTTTTCTTGAGATTGAATGATTAACATATACAAATTCAATATGTAAGTTTAATCTCTATGTTGTGTGAGTATAAAAAAAACTAGCAATAAAATTAATAAATTTAATGTTTAATGTTAAATGAATCCATAAAAATTTATTGACTTTACAATAATTTTCTTTAAAGTCATATTAATAAAGTTCTAATTGGTTGGCAATGTAAAACATTTTACATTGATAGTTCATAGAAATTAAATTTTTTTAATCATATCATCTTTGTTATTTTATTGAAAATAAATTTAATGTTTAATGTTAAGTTTATGTTAGGTGTAGTAAATAATTTAATTATTAATATTTTATAAATTAAATTATTCCTTATTTGTGTATTACTTAATTCCATTATATATGTGTGTGTGCCTTATAGAGCATTTGTAGTTTAATATTTTTCTATTTTTCTTAGCTCAATTGACATCTCTTTGACTCTTATTTTCTTACCTTAACCTAGTTTTGGTCTTATGCAAATGATTGAGCTTAATTGAGAATTGTAACTTATTTTCAGATTTTGTGCTTACGTGATATACCTGCCTTGTGCAAGACCTAGAGAATACTATAGAACTCCAAATGGAGAGTGTGACAAAAATCTGAAAATTGTAGTCTCTTTGAAGTTAAGACAAAGATCTTCAATTTTGTCAGCAATAAGCTTTGGTCAATTCTGCCATTTTGAGAGTCAATTTGAGCTTGGAAGTCAGAACCTTTGTACTTGAATAATTGGGCTTCAAGTTTGGGTTTTGTTTTGTGTAATTAGTTTAATTAGGTAGATTAGATGAGCCTAATGAAGACCCATCGCTTCCTTCTGAGTAGTCACTCTATATACTAGTAGAAGTTAGTTAGTTAGTTACTTCATTTTGTAAAAAACAAAATTAGTTACTTGTTGTGCAAGCTTTAGGATCAAACTATTTTCTCCCTTTTTCTCTTAGCTTTTCTTCATTCTTCTTTCTCTTTTACCTTTTGTTCTTCAATCTTCTTGCACAAAATTCTGTGGCTTTTCCATTGGTGATGATCATGGAAGGCGAAACACTTCATGAATCCAACAATCCACTCCAAGTAAGGATGAATTTGAGTTCTGGCTTACTAATTCTTATCATTGTGAATGTTCATCTTTCTCTTCAATCCTATTTTCTATTTTCATGATTATGATTATGCTTAGGATTGAAAACAGATAAGGTTATGGATTCATTTCCTAATTTCAAAATTTAATTATAGATTGTTTAGATGATTTTCCAACCTAATTTGAGATCTCAAACAATTTAGGGATTGATTTGATTAAACTTTCTTTAATTAGAAAATGTTCTTATAAAAAGGACAAACAAATTTATGAAAAAGATCTTATGATCACTAACGAAGGGAGCATATTCTTATCAAGATCAAAATAATATTGTAGGAATTTATTATATTCTAGTATTCAATAATTACTTATTAATAGTTGAAAATGATTTAGAAATTGTACAAAATCTGTAAAAAAAAAAAAAAGAATTGAAAAAAAATTCAAAACTGATCAGTCGGGTAAAACTGGTTTGGCTCACTAGTTTTGACTAAACTTGGCCGGGTCAAACCAGATTGATGTCGATCGACTGCATTTCCGATCCAATAGATTAATCAAACTAGTTAGGTCACTGGTTCAATTTTCACAGCTATGCTATATAGTAATGAATATGTTGTAATTGTTTTTTTACAACAATATATTGTTATTGTTAAACTTTTGTTACTAGTTATCAAATATTAACTTGTATGATAATTATCTTCATTTTCATTGTATTTAGGTTGTCTTTATTATGTATAGATACAAGAAAACTTTGATAATGTTAGTAAGTTACTAAAGTATAGTAAGATATTATAGGCATAATTAATATAACCTTGTCAACTATTTATTAGGGGTGATCGATGGTCAAGTTTGGGTCCAAAAAGTCCAAATAACAACAAATCATAACACCCAAATGGGCCATCAGGTTGGACAAATTTCGGGTGGGTTGGTGGATTGAAGCGGATATGGACTTAATTTTTTTATCTTCCCCTTGTCATCTCACCTCAACATCACTACACTTTGAAATATAGATTCAAAGAAAATGCTTTTTAGAATAACTTTTTGGAACTATTGTAAAAGAATTGTTTCTAAAAAAACACGATGACATTTTTGTAAATAAAGCTAATGTTTTTAGAATGGTTGTAAAGGAATCATTATAAAAAGTTACCTTTAAGAATGATTTTAACTTAAACCATTCTAAAAGTTTTTATCTTAGATCAATTGTGTATTAAATCGTTCTTAAATATGTAAGTGCATATGCTGTATGAAGATTTTGTTGATGCCAAAAGATTAAAGCTATTCAAAGTTGATTCCAATCAAGAGATCAAGAGAAATGATTCGCAATAGTCCTTTATATGTTAAAAGAATCTCTTAAAAAGGTTGCAAAGGTTTGGCCTTAAAAGACTTAAGTTTTCAAATCTCTTATAAAGTTTTTAAGTAATTTTACATCTTTGAAAATTATGTATTTCTCTCTGGTAATCGATTATCAGAGGCTGTAATCGATTACCAGAAGCAAAAATGTTTTGTAAAACTTTCAAAAAAGTTTGAATTTGAATTTTGAAAAGGTGTAATCGATTACCACTATTGTGTAATTGATTACCAGTCACAGAAGTTTTTGAAATTAAAATTGAAAAGACATGACTCCTCAAAAATTAACTATGTAATCGATTACCACATATCTGTAATCGATTACCAGTGAGGAAATTTCAAAAATAACTCTAAAAAGTCACAACAACTCTTCATAAGTTTTTGAAAGGCCACCAAAGGCCTATTGTCATACCCTAATTTCGTCCGGGGATTATTACTTGATGAGATGCAACCTTTGGTTAGCCGCTTTGAGATACTTGGCGTCCTTTGTTGCACAAAAAATGAAGTCCCGAGACGTGTCAGAAATCAAAAGGAAGCAGGCTTACGCGATCCGTGAAATTCCGTAATGTGGCGGAAATCGAAAAGAGGTGTTTTTGCGTAATCCGTGAGTTTCCGTAACTTCTTCAAAAGCTAAAAAAGAGTAAATACATAATCCGTAAGGATTCGTAACCTTGCGGAAGGAAAATAAGTATCGTTACGAAATTCGTGAAGTTTCGTAACGTTACGGAAAAAGAATTACCAAAAAAGTAGAAGGGGGTGCATTTAGTAAAAAGGGGGGTACGAATAGCAATCTGGCCCACTTGGGCCTTCCAGATCCTTCCTCCAGAAGGTTGTTGCTTCTAGAGGAAGCAACCTTGCTCGCCTGGGCGAGCTGGGTGGCAAGCTCCTCCCCTATTTTGCTATAAATAGGGGGAGGAGTGAAGAAGAAAAGGGTTCAGCCTTCTTGGCATTTCTCATTCTCTTGAAATTGCTGAGGAAAATTATTTTCGTGAAGAAAATCCAAGCCGAGGCGCTTCCGTAACGTTTCCGTAACGTTTCCGTGAGTAATTACGCGAAGATTCTCGACCGTTCTTCAACATTTATCGTTTGTTCTTCGTTTTCTTCAGTCTTCAACGGGTAAGTACCGTAAACCGAGCTTTTCAATTCATTCTATGTACCCGTGGTGGTCCACATTTTTTTTTCATGTATTTTTATTCTCGTTTTCATTCGCTTTTTATACCCCCTTTTGACGTGCTTAAGACATTTATTTAAGTCATTTCTCGCCTAATCTAAAAATAAAATAAATTTCCACCGATTGTTTGAATTGTATCATCCGTTAATTTTGGTTAAAATGAATTTCGACCGTTCGGTCGTGCCGTAACCACATTGGAAATCAAAAAAGAGGTAAAATAATAATATAATAATAAAAAAATACCCTTTTAGTAAAATAAAGCGAAAAATCAATCGGACGTTTTCTCTTTGGGATTTCTCATTCTTAATTGAATTGACTAATAACTAAAGTGAAACTAAGGCTAAAATCAACTCGCCTAGTCAAGCTCGTCCACAAAAATAGGTTTTTTTGAAAGTTTATCATTTCAGTTTCTTACCAAGTAAAATGGATCATTTTTAAGGTCCAACGCCTTAAAATGATCACCTTTCAAGTAAAAAGAATCGCTTGATTCACGCATAAGAAAGAAATACGTAGGTCTGATTTCCTCTCCAAAGGAGGGTACGTAGGAGCAAAAGCCTCGCTTTTGTCGACCTCAAAAAAAATAAAAAGAAATAAAAGTTAAGGTAACACAATTTCCACAAATCTAAAAAATAGGCTGTTGTCCTTTGAGACAAACGTGAGAGGTGCTAATACCTTCCTCAAGCGTAAATACAACTCCCGAACTTAGAATTTTCATTTTGACCGGTTTCCTTTGGTTTTTCCGACGTTTTCCACAAATAAACGTTGGTGGCGACTCCGCGCATCTTTCCTCCTTTGGAAAGCGCACCCGTGAGCCTCGCCCTCGCTCGCCCGCAAAAGGGCACGTTGCGACACCTATAAATATGTGACTTGTGTTCGAAATTCTTCAGAGTTTTTTAGAACATCATTGTCCTATTCTCTCAAAAGAAAACCTTTGACCAAACATTTGCAAAACTATTAAGGATTCTTATAAGTTCTTCAAGTTGTATCATTCTTCTCTTAAAGAGAGAAAAATATCTTTTGTACTTCAAAAGCAAACTGTTGTTAATCAAGAGGCAGTGAGTCTCTTGATTTGTAAGTTTTTTGAACACAAGGGAAGGGTATCCTTGGGTGGTTCAGAAGTTTTAAAGGAATTTACAAGTATAGTGGAAATCTCAAGTGAATTGCTTGATGACTAGACATAGGCACAGAGCATGGCCGAACCAGTATAAAATTGAGTTTGCAATTCTCTCTTTCCTAAACTCTTTTACTTTATTGCAGTTTAATTTTACTTTGGATATTTAAAGAAGCATCAAGTAAATTGTTTGTTACTTCTTTTTCTACATATTAAGTCTGCATAGTTCTTTTAAAGAGAGAATTAAAATTTGTTAGGGGATTTTTTAATAACTTAATTCACTCCCCCTCTTAAGTTATTAAGGCCACTTGTTTAACAAAATATGTTTTTTAAAACACTTACAATCATTCTAAGAACTCTCCCGTCCAAAAAAACCCATAATCCTCTCTCCAAAACCCTCAAGGCCCCTTTCTGAATCCTTAGCAAACCCTCCATCCAAAACCCTCAAGCTCTCATTCTGAATCCTCAGCGGACGTTTCCCCTTCTCCATAATTGAATCTTGCACGGTGGCATCTCCTTTTCTCCATGGTGACAATTTGCTCTCTCTTTCACCAAGACGGCTTCACCTTTGTCCCTTAGCAAAGTCAGATCCTCGTTTCCCTTTTTGTGCCTATTTGAGATGCATCTTCTTGCTAATAGCTCTAATCTTCCAATTCGAGGTCACATCTTTTCTTGTGCCTATTCGGTGTTGATGCCAGAAATTTACAATGTGTATTGTAAAAATTATGATTAGTTTTGATGTTGTATCTATTGTTGTTGAAGAATATTCCTTGTAAATGATGCAATTGGAAACTTTCTTGTTTCTATAGAGGATTTGTTCCCAAATGGCTTTTGAACAAGTTGTGTTTCTATCACTTCTATTTATATTTTTTTAAGGCAAAAACTAATTGAGATAGTTAAGGAATTAAAAACTAGAAAATTTATTAGAGTGTTATTAATGTGTTATTTCCTATTCATCACACTTATGATTATGTTAATGTGGTTAAGTGTTTTTGGTGTTTTACATTGGTCACTTTTGCTAAATTATAATACAAACTTTTATTAAGAGATTAGTGGAATATTAGTTCTTACTAGAGAATTGTGCTAAAAATACTTAAGAAACTGTGTCTTGATTTCGGAAGAGCTTGTTTATGGCTTATTCAATCTTTAGTACCTATCTGTCTAAAAAGTACTACACAAGTGCACTACAGTACAATTTAAATTGCAATAAAAATACGGTGCTATTTTGGGAAAGCCATTAGATCCATATGTAATTCACTGTTGTATAGCTACTTGTCTTGAGCTTGTAATTAAATCTTGAGCTAAAGCATTTTGTGCATGCTCGTCTTGAGCTGCTATATAGTATAAATTATAACTTTAAAATTATGACATATAAGGCATATAATAAGCACTTATAGGTTGAGGACATGGTAAATATGATTAAAATGTAATTTTTTGTGAAACTAAGTCTATGTACCTTGAGAGAGAGAAAATTATAAGTTCAGTTGTGAAAGTTTTCACTATTTTTTCTAATAGAAGGGCCTATAGAGAAAAACAGAATTTAGTAGCCTTCTCTCCTAGTGTGTGATTATTTTTGCTTTTTAATACTTTCATTTGTTTTGCATAATTGCAGTGGTTTATACTTAGCCAAAAAAAATTACAACATTAGACAAAATATTTTTTTTATGTCTTATATCTTCCTATTTGTTTTTCTTTGGCATTCTTTTTTGAGTTGTCCTTTATTTATGAGCTTTACTGCTTGTCTTCTAAACTTTCAAGGTTTTGTCTTAGAGTTTTTCTTTCTTCTTTGATCTCTTAAGTCAATTTTGGATTTGTTTCATCTTTCACTTTGGATACTCCTTGAATTGAAATCTTTGGTTGATCTCAAGGACCGAAGAAGAGTTAGAGAGTGGAAAAAGACAAGAGTGAACATTATAGAAAAAGTCTTATAAGTGTGAAACATGAGTGTTGAAGAGTGTAAACACTTAGTGAGTGGTAAGGTCCAATATTTGTTTTTACTAACCTTTTCTTGCAGTAATGGTTTCCAAAAGTGATAGTGATCCACCTTCCCCTTGATCCACTAAGCTAATGGCTTCATTGGCTAAGCAAATGGATAAGTTGCAAATAAATGTTGAAAGGAGGACAGGAGAGAGATTTGATGAGATACAAAGAAGAACTCAAGAGTTGAGCGGGAGAATGGAAGACATAGAGAGGAGGATGCCTCATAGGTCACCTCATTCTTCTCAAGGAAGTGATGATGGCTATGAAGAAGGTAAAAGACATAGACATAGGAGGAATAGGGATGGAATGGATGACGTGAAGGTCAAAATTCCCAAGTTCCTAGGTACTTATGATCCGGAGGCTTACCTTGATTGGGAGATGAAAGTGGACCAAATTTTCAATTGTAACAATTTTAGTGAAGAAAAGAAAATGCAGTTGGCTAGCTTAGAATTTGAAGAATATGTATTGGTGTGTTGGAATCAAATCCAAGTGGATAAAGAATGATTGACAAGATATAGAGTGGACATATGGATGGTAATGAAGAAAATCATGAGGGAGAGATTTGTCCCTCCTCACTATGTAAGGGAAATGCATACTAAATTACAAAGGCTCTATCAAGGAAGTAAAAGTGTTGATGATTATTAGAAAAAGATGGAGATTTCTTTAAATAAGAACAAACATTGAAGAGACTAATGAGGCTACAATGGATAGATTTTTTAATGGCTTGAATAGGGACATTCAAGATGTTGTAGAGCTTCAAAGCTACAACAACATGGATGAACTTACACATAGTGTTGTGAAAGTGGGACAAAAATTGAAGAGGAAACAAACCTACAAGAAGACTTCATACACTTATTCATCCTGGAAGGATAAAGACACATCCAAGAAGGAGGGTTCTTCTTCACAACAATTGAGTTTGATGTAAATAGGCCTTATTAGAGGCTTAGTTATCTTCTTAAGCCTAGTTCTATAAATACTCATAAAGTGTTAATTGTAGGAACCTTTGACGTAATTGAAATTAAGCTTGTGCTTAGAGAGAGCTTAGCCTCTTCTTTGGTTTTTTAACTGAAAACCGAATTGATTCTTATCAAGAAAGCTATTCCTTTGTGGTGAATCCCCCTTCAGCTTATCTATTCTTTGTGGATCATGGCGTCATTCTATTCTTCTTCTTCATCTTATCCATCTTTTTTATTTTCTGTTCATGTTTTCATGGAAGGTCAACAATGTTGGGTCTTGAATTTGCATCCAGAATGATCTGAACCAAGCGCCCAAGGCTTGAATTGCATCAAATTTCAAGTGAAGGTATAAATGGTGGTATGCTAGTGTTTTGTCCAAGGTTAGATTGTGTAGTATCTCCAGTCTTCTATTCTGATCCTTGACATCAATACTTCTAATGGACAGATTCAACTTTCAACATATTTGTAACTCCTATTGCAATTAGCATTCACTTTCTGATGTGCCCTCAATGTGTGGCAACATGTGAAAAGTGAAATGTAGTCAACTTCAGTTTTCTGATGTGCCCTTTGTATGCGTGACATCATATGAAAGACATGATATTGTCTTTGAGATGCATTGTAAACTATTTTGAACTCTATTCCGAAGTTCAATTCTTCAAAATCAGATTCTTCATGGTTTTGATGTAGACTATGATATAGTTACCTTTTGATTATAGATGTTCTTCATATAGCTTTTAATAAGTTTTCTGTGTAAGGCCTTGTTGTTACGTACTTTGCCAAGAAAAACATGTACTCAGAGGGAAATATGTTTCATCATGTAGATGGACTTCAAGAAATCTTTTGAGTCCTCAACTCTTTGGCAATTTTTATAAGACTACCTTTCTGAGCACTATAGAATGAATGAACATGTCTACTTCTTAAAACATTTAGTACTGAAACACTTAAGCAGAATGTCAGTCATCACATAAACCCATCCTCCTTTCAATTTGCATTGCCAATGGTTTGTCATGATTGAAACAAAGGATGTGGATTCAAAAATACATACCTTACATTCCATTTTGTATACCTGTCAATTTCTTTCTTCTAGTCAGAAAAGAAGTTAAATTGGGCATGACATGCTTGCCACTTATTAATGTATCAAATAAAAGTGTATTAACTAGTCGTACAAGGGTGTTTCAACCCTTTTACAAATGAAAAAAAAAAACCTTAATTAGGTATGATCAATTCTACTATCTTTTCCTTTTGTCTTAAATATGTTTTTGGTTCCTATAAGTTAGTCCATTTTCATTGTTGGTCCCGTAAGCTTGCGCTTATAGGAACCAAAATTGAATAAACACAAACTTACCAGGACTAAAATGAGCAAAATATCTTACATGGATCAAATTAAAAAACGTAAACTTAGGGAGACTAAAATTAGAAAAAATAAACTTACAAAGACCAAAAATGAAAAAAATAACTTAGAGGGACCAAAAACATATATTTAACCATTTTCTTTTCCAACTAAGGTACTTGAACTAAAAAGAAGTGTATGTATGTGTATTAGTGGGTGTGATAACTCACTCCATGAGTATATATATAATAGACTAAAATACAAGTATTAATATAGTGTTGAATGTTATTACTGCAATATTTATAAAAGAAAAATTTTGGTATACAATTGTCCCACTAAGATTTGATTGAATCTATGATTTTACCCCAATCATCCATCACTAAGCATACCCAAGTGGTATAATTATAAAAATATATTAACAAAGAATTTTGTAGTTTATAAAATAGTACTTAATATATTTATTTAATACACCAATTATAGAATAAAATTTAATAATATGATTAAATATCATATGTATTAAATATTATATATTTGTAAAATTTAATACATATATTGCATATAATATATTACTAAAATATAACCAACATTACGTTGGTTCAAGTAAAATTGGGTTGAAATTTTTGAAGTAAAGTCTCAAGTTGGAGACTTATAAATGAAAATTTATGGTTGAAAAAGAAGATCTCACTAAAAGTATATAAAATGTTAACAAAAAATATTATTAAATAAGAAGTAACTATTATGTAGCTGAATACCTATGTTTAATATAACATACATTAGAAGTTTATTAACTATAAATAATATTAAATTAGTTAATATATATGACCCTATCAACTAATTTCAACCCTAAAAAAATTAGTTAATTTAGTCAATGATATTAAATTTATCAATAATTTGTGTTGTTCTTCCAAAATTCATCTTATTATTTTTAAAATTAATTATGTCCTTATTTCACTTAATTGTTTCTCATCTAGTTACTACTCTTCTTCTTGAATCCTAATAAGAAAGAAAATATGTTTATCTCATTGTACTCCTTCCTTTCTAAAATAATTGATGTTTAAGGTTTTTCCACACAAAATAAGAACAATAAATAAGTTAGTGATCGAAATTGATGCAATCCTCCCTAGGAAGGGACTAGTCACCAGAGCCATGAGCAAGAGGCTCCAAGAGGATTGGGCTAGAGTTGCTGAAGAAGGTCCGAGGGTTCTCATAAACCTCAGGATAGATTTTTGGGCCCATGGGCCAAGGATGGGTCCACTTATCTTTGTACATATTAGATTAGGATTTAATTATTTTTGGGCCTTGTATTTAGGGCTCCATTAATGTTGGTAGGATACTCTAGAAATGTAGGATTTTTCAGCCCTTGTATTTTAAGACACCTAGACTAGTTTTTGTATTGGGGGTAGCTTTGTAATTTCACATGCATTAAGTGAATATTTGATGTGTGTATTGGGAAATAAATTTAATTGAATTGGGAGAAGCCCAATCCAATTAAATTTTAGAGGGGGTGGTGAGCATTTGCTTGCTACACCCCATTGCAACATCGTATAGTCACACTTTGTGCATGTCCTTCATGCTTTACATGTCTCATGACACCTAAGCACACTTAGTGGTGAATTTTGGACTTGATCATGGATTAGTAGGCTGAACCATAACTAAAATTCATTAATTACAATTAGTGAAATTTTGGCTCCACAAATTCAAGTGAAATTTGAATAAAAATTCAAATTTCCCTCCAATTTTGTGTGACACTTAGGCTATAAATAGAGGTCATGTGTGTGCATTTTTTCAACTTTGATCATTTGAGAATTACACTTCAAAGTGCATACCTCATTTGAAGCACAAAATTTCGTGCTCCTTCTCTCCCTCTCCCTCCACTCATCTTCTTCTACCTTCAAGCACTTATCCATGGCTTCCTATGGTGGTGAATTTCTTCTTGACTCATCTTCTCCTTGAAGCGGCATCTCCAATTATCTTTCTTCCATCTCCATTACGCTGCCATTGAACTTCAAGAAGCAAAGTACTCCATTGATGAAGAAGATTCAAGGCCTACAAGCTCCACATGGAGGTACATCAGAAATAATTTTATTAAAATATATCTCTTCTCATTACTTTAATTTATGAAGTGATTAATGGTGGTAGTTGAAAAATTGAAATGAAAATCATTAAATTCATGTAATTTATTTGGGGCTAATTTGAAATTAAATTTTGATATCTCATAGAAAATTATAAGCATTAATCTATATAATTCTTTTAGGTAGTTTAAGTTTTTAAAGTGCTAGTTATTTTGGAATGGACGGTGTACTTCATAGAATTTATTATATTTTGACTATTTTTTTAATTAGTTGAGGATATTTAATAAAAAAATAATTAATAATAGAACATACTAAAATTGAGTAATTTATAAAAAATTAAATAGAATCTATATATTATTACTTATTATATTTATTTAATATTTTATTTATTAAATATTATCATATTGTTAAGTCTTATATTTATTGAATAAAATAGGTTTGTTATATTTAATAAATTTTTATAAATAACTGAGTGAAAACTAATAAATCCTACATTAATGTTTTTAACTTTCACACACACAGACAACAAGAATAGTTTACTTTATAAAATATTAATAATTAAATTATTTAATACACCTAATATAGAATTTAATTTAATAACATAATCAAATATTATATTTATGAAAAATATTTAATAGACATATTAATAATTAATAAAATCATTAAATAATATAATTTAATTCAATAATGACATTAAATGATATGAAATTTTTAATAAAATCATTAAATATTATTTAATAATATAATTTAATTCAATAATAACATTAAATGTGAATGAATACATGTAATATTATGTTATTTCTTGAAGTTAATAAGTATGTTACTTTCGATATATATAATTAATACTCATTAAATAACATAAATTAAAATAAAACATTAAATTTCCTTTCAATAAAATAACAAAGATAATATTATAAAAATAATTTAATTTCATTGGACTGGCAATGTAAATTATTTTACATTGCCAACCAATTAGAACCTTGTTGATCATGACTTTATAGAAAATTATTATAATATCAATCTATTTAATACATATGGTAGTTTGTGATTAGATGAGAATATATAAGTCAGATGAAACAGAACTAGAAATTACACAAGTATTGGTGGAAAACCATCTCAATTCTAATTAATAAATGATATTCTTAATTACTTTTTAGTTCAATTCACCCTCATAGTTTCTTCCAATGACTTCTATCACCACTTTCTCCTTTAAATTGATGAATCTCTTCAAGGATCCATGGTGAACAAGACTACTAACCACGCCTCCCAACATTAAGTTTGTTTCTCCTTCCATACTCTTTTGTTTTTTTAGTTTCTTCATTTCCTTTTATTTAGATGTTTTATTTTCTTGAGTTTTTTTCCTATCATTTCATTTCTTTGAAATCATATTGTGAGGATAATTCAAAATTAAACTCTATTGATAGTATATTCTTTTGTATTGAATCAAATATTGAAACATGGAACTTAACAACTCTTTGTTCCTTTGTATCTGTGTGTTCAAATATTAAAAAAAAAAATTGACTCTTTATGCTTTCAACGATCAAATTGGTAATATCGAGGAAGGACTATTTATGCTTTCTTCAAGAATCAACAAACTATTTTGTAAGTACAATGGATTCCCTGAAGGTATGGTAGAGAATGGACGTATTAATAATGTGAACATATCACTGGCTAAAAGCATTAGGATTCCCTACATGAAAAAAATACCACCATATATATCTTGGATACATGTTGATAGGTGCATTTGATTTTTAGTTTTCAAAACCTAAGTTTTGTTCTATATGTTCTGGATATGCAATGCAATTTTTGCCAAAGAAAAATTACATGCTTTTTTGTATTTCCTTTTCATATAGAAACTTCCATATAAAATATTATGTATAAATACATACGAAAATTGTGTTTATGTGTTTTTTGATTTTTTGAATCTTTTGTTGTTGAGCATAAATGAAAGAATGGTTGAAGATCAATGAGTTATTGGAAAAAACCGAATATACTATAATAAAAATCATAAGAATGATAAAGATGACTTTATTGAGGTTGAAGACTAAATTTTGCATGGTAAATTAAAATGGAGATGTTTTACTTGCATATAGAACTTCTACATGCTAGTACATCTCCATGTTAATTTAGTGTGTATAATTTGATCTTCAAGCTTAGTGAAGTTATTTTAATATATTTAGGATTTTGATCGTCGTATATTTGGCCTTATCTAGTAATTGATTGATCTTTATTCATTCTTATATTTTTCTTTAACAGAAAGATTTGAAAAATCAGAAAATACATAAACACAATATCCGTATGGATTTATTAATAATATTTAAAATGAAAGTTTCCATTTGAAAATAAAATACAAGAAACATGTAAATTTAATTTTGGTGATATTTGCATTGCACATCTAAGACATTTGGACCAAAATTTAGTATTTTAAAACCGAATGTCAAATGCACCATGCCACATATACTCAAGATGTATATGGTGGTAATTTTTTCCTGAACATAATTTTAATGCCTTTTGAAAGTGATAAGTTCACTTTGTTGATGCAATTCTTCTCTACCATACCTTTAGGGAAGTCATTGCACTTACAAATTTGGTTGTCAATTCTTGAAGAAAGCATAAAGGCTCCCTCCCTTATTTTACTAACTTGATCATTGAAAACAAAGACTTAAGTTTCTTCCAATGTCTTTAAACTTTTTCTTGTAAAAATACAATTGAGATTAACTAAATGGTAACCAACAGTGTGTTAAAAAAAGCCCATTCTCAAGACTGTATTTTCCAATTGAAGAAAACAAATTCAAATATGCATTGATGAAGCTGGCCACTAGAACACCAATGGAGTAAAAGAAAAAGCTACACGAAAAAATATAGTAGAAACAAGCAATTGTCATTGCAATTATGGTAAAGTAGTGATGTTTCTACTCTTATTTCTTAGCATACTAGATCATTGCATTCATGAGTTTAGCACTCTCTAATTATTGCAATTATGGTAAAGTTAAATTTATTACTGCACATAATTTTTTTATTCATCATATGAAATTTAACTTTTTAATTGTCATTCAAGCACTCTCTCATTACTGAGGAGTATGTAAAGACATGGATTCCTACAACAAATCTACTTGACCTTCTTTGTAAGTAGTTGATTGTGATATTACTTCACTCTACTAGTTCTTTTAGTTTAATTTATTAAATTATCTAAAGAATTTTTTACTTCGATCCTCTCTGATGAAAATCTTCACCATCAAAGTCCCTTAATTCCTTATTTTATTATTTAAATTCTTGATCTCTCTCTTGTTTTTAATCATAGACTAAATTTTCACTAGATAGTAATGTCACATAAGTGAACACAAACTGATATGTAATGAGTTTCTTCTATTCTATGTGATAAGTGTTTGCATTTATTTTGTCTACCTTGAAGCTCTTTATTGACAATGCAATGCAAATCTAATCATATGTCTTGGATGATGTGTTAGGCTATAAGGAAAATATCATCATCATCTCCATTTATTGTAGCTATTACTACCACAGAAAAAAGTCTTTGACACTGGTTTTGGAGGACTTTTAACATCGGTTTAGAACAGATGTTGAATCAATCGTTGTTAAAAGTTGATAACTTTCGATGCAAGTTCAAATATTGATGTTGAAAGCACCTTTTTGCATTGGTTGTGACTACAACTAAAGCAGAAATAAAGTATATTTTTTAATATTTATTTTGTTTCACAATGAACCCAGCCTACATATTCAAAATAGACCCAGGGACTTTCTACAAAAATAAGTATTTCAAGCAAGCAAGCATATATTTTTTATTAGGAGTATAAGTTTTATATGATAAACTCCTTAACTAGTTCAAAACATAGAGACAAGACAAATAAATAAGAATGCCAAGACCTGAACCAAATTCTAGGTAAGTGTATAAAAACATGCCTTCTACATATTAGTGATATATACATAAATCAGAACTAGGAAACTGGGTAGCTGGCCAACTAAGTGTCTAAAGATGCTTAATTTTGAAGTTAAATACAAAAAGAGGGAATATATATATATATATATATATATATATATATATATATATATATATATATATATATATATATATGATGAGATCAAGTTAATATTGGCACCAAAGTCAAACAATGAAAATTGCCACCATTTATCCACACATCATGAAAATTTATCCGTAGCCTCTTCAAAACTGGTTTTTCTAATACCCAAGAAGGTTGTTGTTGCATGATGATGAACTTTCACTAAAATTGAAGAAATTCCATCACTATGAATGACAAAATTTACCAAAAAAAAGGCATAGAAAATGTGTTGAAAATACAATAATTCAGTCAAGTATACAAAAGATAACACAAAGAAAGTGATGATGAGGTTACATAACTTTACCATGGTATTAGGAATAAAGTCAAACCAATAACAAAAAAGTTTTCACACAAACAAATTATTCAAAATCAACATGAGAATGCACAAAGTCGAGCAAATAATTTGGAGTTAGAAGTGCAAAAGTTGATAGATATTTCAAAAAAGTAAGAGGATGTCATTACTCAACTTCATATTGAAATATAATCCCAACGAGAGTTGATTGAAACTAATCGAGAGCAAATGAAGCAAAATCTTGAAAATGAAGTGAAACACCAAATTGGAAACATATTGGAAGAATTATCGACCTCTGAATCACCTACTAACTCAAGTGCTGAGATTAGTAATATAAAGTTCTTTTATTGAATATTTTCTTTTATGACTTATTATGTGATTCTTGCTCTAAAACCACAATACCAATTATTTATTTTTTTCTGATATATTCTTTTTTATATTTATTTGCAAGATTGAAACTCACGAAGATACTACTTAGTGCCATCTTGGGATTGAAATTGAAACTTATGAAGATGCTACTTTTTATTATTATGTCAAGACTTTAATATTATAGGTTCCGTCATTGGTTCTATTATTTTTATGAGAATCTAAATATTGTATTAATGTATTTGATTTACGTATTTTTGGATATTATTGTTTTAGTTTATTGTCCAACATGTTGTAATGACTTTGTTATATTTTAATGTAAACTTTGGTTTATTTGAATTTTTTACTTTTATTTAAATGATATTTATTTCAGTGTTTTAAAAAAATTTCAATGCATTAATGGTATATTTTAAAAAATAATATAGTGATAATAAGACAATATTTTATTTAAAAATAGTAATAAAAATTATACTAATTGCAATTAGTAACTAGTTATGACGAAAAATTAACATTAATAATAACATTTTGTCATTAATTATTTTATCATTATAAACTCTTATCAGACATTGGTGACCATTATATAAAAATACTAGTGACGATATTTGTTTTCACAATAAAACAATATTTTCGTGACAACCGAAAATATCATCACTATTATAAGAGTGACTTGCGTATTAGTGACGACCAGTGAAAAAGTTGTTTGATGATTAATGAAATTAATTTCACATCTTAAACCTTGAAAAATGGATCCTCACCCAACAAAACTTTGTATGACCTCCACAAATAAGTTTATGTGTTGATCCTTTGTCTCCCTTGTTGCTGAAGGATTTTCGTAATTTAATTACATGCTATAGTAAAATAAAATAATCATTTTGAATGATAATTTTCTAATATACAAATTTAATATTAAACAAAATAAATATATATTTGTTTTATTTACTCACAACTTTGCATGTCTATTTATATTCCCTTATGTGACTTTACGATCTAGTGAAATCTTTGTCCATGATTAAAAATAAGAGATAGATCAAGAATTTAGATAATAATAATAAAAAAGAATTAAGGAACTTTGATGGTGAAGATTTTCATTGGAGAGGATCTCAGTAAAAATTCCAAAGGATCCATTTCCCATAGCATACGTACATTCATGAAAAGCAAATACCATTACATAAAGGCATTCCTATAAAAATCATAGAATAGACTTGTCTGATGGTTAATTATGATAAGAATAAGTAGAATTGAAAAAAAAATCTTCAATTACATTAAGAAATTAAACTAAGAAAACTAGTAGAGTGAAGTTGTAGCATAATCAAACTACTTACCAAAAAGGTCAAGTAGATTTGTTGCAAAAATCCACGTGTCTACATACTCCTCAATAATGATAAAGTGCTTGAATAATAATTAAAAATTCAACTTTCATACAATGAATGAAAAATTTATGTACAATAATAAATTTAATTGTACTTCGCCCTTTAGCATAAAGATACTTAGTGACAAAGTCTGAGCAAGTTTAATTAATTACTTTTCTGAACCTGAAAACATTACTTGAAATGCATGATGTCCTTCATCAAATCATTAATGGGATGAAATTGTATGCTAAGAAATAAGAGCATAAAGATCACTACTTTACCCCAATTGCAATGATGATCACTTGTTTCTACTATATTTTTGTCTGGAACTTTTTCTTTTACTGCATTGGTGTTTTGGTGGCCAGCTTTATCATTTCATATTTGAATTTATTTTCTTCAATTGTAAAATACAAGCTTGAGAATGGTTTTTTTTTAACAAATTGTTGGTTAGTGTGCAGTTAATCTCAGTCGTGTTTTGACAAGAAAATTTTCGAGACATTGAGAGAATCATATGTCTTTGTTTTCAATTATCAAGTCGGTAATATTAGGGAAGAAGCCTTTATGCTTTCTTCAAGAATTCATCACCAAATTTGTGAATACAATGACTTCCCTAAAAGGTATGGTAGAGTAGAATCGCATAAACAAAGTGGACTTATCACTTGCAACAAGCATTAGAATTATGTACACGAAAAAATTATCACCATATACATCTTGGTATATGTGGCCTGGTGCATTTGACATTCAGTTTTAAAATACTAAATTTTTGTCCAAATTTCCTAGATGTGCAATGCAATTTTCATCAAAATGAAATTTACATGTTTCTTGTATTTTCTATTCAAATAGAAACTTTCATGTTAAACATTATTGATAAATCCACACGGATATTGTATTTATGTATTTTTTGATTTTTCAAATCTTTCATATTGAACCGAAATATAAGAATGATTGAAGATCAATCTATTATTGGAAAAAGCCAAATATAGCACGATAAAAATCCTAGGGATATTAAACATGACTTCAGTGATTTTGATGATCAAATTTTCCACACTAAATTAACATGGAGATGTACTAGCATGTAGAAGTTTTATGCGCAAGTAAAACATCTCCCTTTTAATTTTGCCATGCAAAATTTAATCTTCAACCTCAAGGAAGTCATCTTTAACATTCTTATGATTTTTATTATAGTATATTTTACTTTTTCCAATAACTAATTGATCTTCAGCCAATCTTTGATTTATTTTAAACAAGAAAGATTCAAAAAATCAGAAAACACATAAACACAATCCCTGTATGGATTTATACATAATATTTTATATCAAAGTTTCTATATGAAAATAAAATACAAAAAGCATGCATTAAAATTGGGTTGCATATCCAGAACATGTAGACAAAAACTTAGTCTTTGAAAATTGAAAATCAATTGCCCATAGACACATGTATCCAAGATATATATGGTGGTAATTTTAACATGAATGGAATCCTAATGCTTTTAGCCAATGATAAGTTCATATTATTGGTATGTTCCTTCTCTACCATAGCTTTAGGAAATTTATTGTACTTATAAAATAGGTTGTTGATTCTTGAAGAAGGCATAAAGACTCCCTCCTCCATATTACAAATTTGATAATTGAAAAACAATTGAGATTAACTACAAGCTATCAATCAATGTGTTAGAAAAATAGCCCTTCTCAACCTTCCACTTTTCAACTGAAGAAAACAAATTCAAACATGCAATGATAAAATAAAGAAAACAAACTCAGAAAAATCATGTTTGGTTGTAAAAAAATAAAAACAAAGAGAAGTTCAACCCACATGTGTTGAAGCAAAGGAACTACAAATGGTTCATACAATATATTTGCGAACTCAAATATCATTTTAGATATTTGTACACACAAATATAAAGGAACAAAGAGTTGTTAAGATTCATGTTTTAATATTTGATTAGATACAAAAGAATATACTATCATTAGAGTTTAATTTTGAACTATGCTCACAATAAGATTTCAAAGAAATAAAATGAGAGGAAAAAAAAACTCAAAACAAAATAAAACATCTAAATGAAAGGAAATGAAGAAACCAAAAGGGTAAGAAAGGAGAAACAAACTTAATGTTTGGAGGCGCGGTGTTGAATTTCCCCTGCAGTTACTTTTTGGTCCACTTTTTTTTTATAAGCATATGTTCAAGGGAAATCCGGTTTGCTGGAAAGCGCACCAGATCGACAAGTATTTAAAATTAAAACGGATGAATCCGAGTATCGAACTCAAGGAACTAGTCTAAGACAGGGTTAAATTCAAAAATAAGGCATTGTTGAAAGAAACATTGATAATTGATGATTTAGAATAGGATTAAACTAAGTCTAGGCTAAAAACAGTAAAAATGCAAGTAAGTAAAATTGATAGCAGTAGGTAGAAGTGTTGGGTCTTTCTAACAGACCAGCTGATGCATATAAAGATGTTTCTCTAATCAATCATGCTTTTGTGTTCTATGTTGTAGCCTAAATTACTAAACCTCGATCCTTTGTTAGACTGAATCAATCCAAGCTTCGTCCTTAGATCCCTCTTGTTGGACTAGGCTCAATTTAGACAACCCACCTAGGTTTAGACTAACTTAAACTAAGCTTCATCCTCAGATCCCTCTTGTTGGACTAGACTTAGCTTAAATAGCTTACAAAAGTTTAGACTAATTTAGCCTAAGCTTTGTCGTTGGATCCCTCTTGTTGGACTAGACTTAGACCAAACAACATTATTGTAACAATATATTTAAAACCAAAACTTAATCCGCAGATCCCAGTTGTAAGACTAAGTTTCAATTCTGCTTCCTTCAAGTTCTAAAGTCACCTAACTATGCACACAAATGGGTGATCAGACCAAGATCATACGAAATTTAAGCACTGATAGAAGCATTAAACACAAGAAACATAGTCAATTAGATATTAAAGTAATTACATCAGTTGTTCTCTAGAAATCCTCAACAAGGGTGTTTAGCCAGCCATTACAAAAGAAACCCTAATAATAATGAGCTTACAAAACCTAGGCATCTCTGCAAAAGTTGCTCCTCTTGCTGCCTCTAGAGCTCTTTTCCCAAAATAGGCATTGTGGTGTGCTCTGGAATGTTGTAAAAATCTGTGTGAAAGTTTTGTCTACCCTAATTCTGCACAAAACAGGCTTTAAATAGGCTCTGAATCTGTGACGTTGCGCTTAGCGCCACCAATGCCTAGCGTGAGTAAGTGGATTTCAGCATAGCACCAGTCGTGCGCTGAGCCTGGCTGAAGACAACTACTGTGCTTAGCGCACTGATCTCATGCTTAGCGCGCGGCCTTGATATTGATGCCCTGCCAGATTCTTTTGTCGCGCTAAGAACGCTGAAGCTACGCTTAGCGGTGGATGTGTGCTTAGCCCACTGATGAGCTAAGCTCAACTGTCACTTTGAGCACTTCATGACTTAGCCTTTTTTTCACCTGAAATTGCACATTTTTCATCATTAAATCCAATGGAAATATTCTAGAGACAACTTTAACCATAAAATAAGATTTATTTACAAAATCACTACAAAATAACCATAAATTGGGGAACTATACAAGTTTTGGAAAATATTTTCTATACAAAAGTTAGTTGTATAAGACGACTAACAAACTCCCCCAAATTTACAGTTTTGCTTGTCCTCAAGCAAAGAAAGAAAAGTTCAATTGTCCTCAAGTGACAAGCTACATTGGTCACTCAAAAATGGTGTTTGCTTCACAGAGAAATTCAACCATATGAATTGAATATCATGGACTGCTTCAATCAATTGATTTTCACAAACATGCAGCTTTTCAAAGATAGGAACATACACATTAGAGTCACAACTGAAATAAGCTAGTAAGGATGGCAGAAATCAAGGAAGGATCATCAACCAAAACCTCACAGTCATTGTTTCACTCAAGCTCAAGTGTTTAGGCTCATTCCATCATAAACAACTAACACAAGTCCCAACCTTTGCATTTCATCTCATGTCATACAACAATGAACACACAAAATGAATCCGAAGGACTTTCTAGGCTTGTAATGGGGTTAGGCTTCCAAAAAATCATGGTTTTTCTAGGATTCAAAAGCTTAGGTTCTAGGAGAGCATTCATCCATAGATAAACCTTCACTTTTTCATTCATTCACATCCCATATTTGCCTTTTATTTAGGCACTCAACTTCATTTCATTATTTTGCAGCATACACACTTATTAATTGCATTTGTATTTACAGTTTTTTTTACACAATATATACAGAGACATTATGTGTATATACATAAATAGTGTGTGTATGCTATTTACTTTGACCATTTCAATTCTTACCCAGTGCCTCCCCCAAATTTGGAACAAATTTACCTTAATAATTACTCCCCCAAATTTGGGACAAATTTGCTTTGAACCACACTTCCTATGGATGATGCTCTCCTACAACCTAAGCCAAGGTAGCAGGAGATGACATTGTATAGGTTTAGGGTTCAATCAATCAATAATTCATTCAGCTCAAACTGGGTACAAGGGATAATTCATTCAAGCACATGGTCAGCTTTTTGGCTAAGTGGCTATCACAATCAAACATGGCCTTCATCATCCTCAATTTCATGCATTCAGTCCATACTTTAGAGATTCACGCAAAAATCAGTACTAAATGATAGTCATTCCTCTCAAAATTTAAGGATCACACTCTCACCGGGATACGGTTAATGCATTCCTTCATAATCAATCTGACAAACTGACTAACATTTTCAATCATGCTTCCAATCACATGCTCATTCTCTTCTAATGGCTACAACTTGATCAAAACAATTATCTAATCATTCCAATCCACTCAAATCATACAATTGCTCATTCAAATCATTCTCAAACACTCATTTTATACCAAACAATCCACTGCATATCATTTTCAATCAATTCACTGTTCAAACACGCTTTTGGTACAAGCAAACAACTCAAAGTGCTGAAATTTAAATAACTGAAATTTAAAAGAACTGAAATATAAAAAATAAAATTAAAATGATTGAACATAAATCATAAAATAAACTAAAATAAACTAAAATGTTCAAGATGCACAAATTTAAATGTCCTGCTCATCCTGTGGCTGATCTTCATTAAGATCCAATGCTGGAGCTGCTGATGAATCCTGGATAGGCTGCTCTGGCTCCGTGACTGGTGTAGATGGCTGGGTCTCCTCAGGAACAAGTGCAAGAGATGGCTCAGGTATCTGATCTATGGAAATCCCTTGCACCTAAGCCATGTGAGCATTTGCATCAAAATAAAAAGGCTCGGGAGGGGTGATCTCATCATCCCCCTTTGTTGCTACTGCTGCTGGCTCCTTAGGAGCAAGCTCCTGGGTTGTGGAGGCCCCACCCCCTCCAGAAGGAGAAGGCTGGGCTCCTGGCCAGGCCACCTGCGCATCAAACTCCTCCATGCTCATGATGGATGGCAAGCCCAAGCCCTGAAGGCTCTACATGATAATGGACTGCCCCCTATGGATGCTCTAGAGCATGGAGTGAAGCATCTAAGGTGTAAATATAAAGTCTGATGGTCCTGCAGATATAGGAGCTGGAAGTGGTAGCTGTGTAGATGCTGGAGGAATAGTTGAAGTCTGAATGGGAGGTACTGGAGCTGTGGAAGAAGAAGGAGCTGGTGCCTCTGGTGCTGCTGAAGTAGTAGAGGCCTCTAATCTCTTACCCCTGGTCTTCCTTGGACCTCTAAATGTCACTGTTGGATCATCAAGATTCCAGCAGTTCTTCTTAATGTATGCCAAGTTAATGGCAGGGCTCAAGTTCTCCAGGGATCTAGAGTCTGATTGGACTCCTCTGGCCTTGCATAGAGCTGTGATCAAGGTAGGGAATCCAAGTCTGGATGTATCATGCTGCACAATCAGAGAGATCTAGTGGGAGATGAGGTACCCCAAGTTCATATCCATCTTCATAATAATACCATAAATCAATTTGGCTCTGTCCAAGGTCACATCATATGTGTGGGAGGTAGGAATGAGGTTAGAAAAGGATAGAACACTCCATGTCTAAGCTAGAGTGGTCATGTTCTTCCTCAAAATCTTCAAAGGCTGCCCATCAGCATTAAGCTCAAATCCCCTCCTTGGGATACAAAGCTTAGCAGCCAACTCCTGAGGATCAGGCCTCAGGAGTGCAAATCTGGAATAAGTACACAAGTTCTCCCCCTCTTCCAGCACTACAGGGGTCTTCAAGAATGTGTTCAAGGTATCCTCATCAAACTTCACTAAATGACCCCTCACCTTCACCTGCTTAGGTGGTTTATCCTCAGGGTCATAGAGGTTCGCATAAAACTCCTTTCCAATAGCAATGTCTATGATACTGTCAAAAAAATCAGTCAGCTTCTCATCCCAATGTCTCCTCTCGAGTTCCTCCTTGAACTTGTCAAACTCTGAGTAATAAACTACCACATTCCTCTCTAGTAGTAGCTTACGAGGCACCACAATGTCTGTATATCTCTCCCAAGCCTCTTGGGATGTGAACTTGGATCTATCAAATCTAGCCTGGGTAGGTGTAGAAGGTGTTTTCCTCTTCTTAGATGCCATCTGCAAAATATAAAACAAAACACAAGAGATTAGTACAGGTTATTTTCACAAAAACAAAAATAAAACTGAAATTTTGACTAGGCACTTAGTGCAACAGGCTGAGCTTAGCACGCCTTATGAAATTTTACTCAGGCGCTAAGCATAACAGGCTGGCGCTTAGCTTGAAGACACATAAAACATTTTTTTTTCTGCAGAATAGGCTTAGCGCACAGCGGAGCTTAGCCTAAGTCTACAATTTTCAAATTCGAAGAGAGTTGGAGCTTACCGCTGCATGGCACGCTTAGCTCAGACTCAACAAAATAACACTCCGGCTTAGTGCACAGGGTGTGCTTAGCCGTACTACAAAAACTTAAAAGACAGTGAGGGAGTTGAGCTTAGCGCAGCCTGGCATTTAGCTCAATACACAACTAGGGCTTAGCACACAAATGCGCTTAGCCTTATTCAAAGGAAAACTTACAGAAGCAAAGTGGCGCTTAGCCGTACAGGTCAGGCTTAGCTCTAAACAAAAAATTCTCAAAACCTTAATGTCTGAACACATGTCCCGCTTAGCGCACAGACACGCTTAGCGGGCTCATCACTTATGTTCATTAGCAGGGATGAACGCGCTTAACGCGACATGGTCCGCTTAGCGCATTCATCTGGAAATCCAAAAATTTGACAATTGTGATGAACAGGCTAAGCGCATTGCCCCTAATGAGCTTCTAAGTTACCTAAAATCCTACATTGACTAACCCTAAAACTAATAACCTTAACCCAACAACATACAACTAAGAAAACAAAAAGTCATTTATCCTAAGGTTTGAAGAATGAAAAATAAAAATAGAAATGTGCTAACTTACTTGGAGTGTTCTTGAAATGAAGCAATGAAGATGCAGAGAAACAATACAAAAGAAGTAGAAAATACACAAGTGCTCAAGGGTAAGAAGGTGCAGAGGTTTGGGTGCAAAGGTAGTACCCAAAGTGCCACTGCCTTTGATTTTTTAGAAACTGAAATCTGTATGGCGCGCTTAGCGCACAGCTGCATTTAGCGTGCCAACGTGACATTTGAGTTTAAAACCCAAGCGCTTAGCCTAGCCTTGCGCTAAGCCCGACTTGAAGTTGAAAAATTCGGTAAGCATTTGGGGCTTAGTGCGGCAAGCTGCGCTTAGCGCTTTCTGCAACACCAAATTTTTCTACAATATGCGCTTAGCCTGAGAAGCAAGGCTTAGCATACCATCAAGCTTCAACTTACAGAGAGTAGTTCAGGCTTAGCGCAACAGGCACGCTAAGTGCATTTCCAAGAATTCAAAACCCCTAAGAGATTGGCGCTTAGAGCTTCCTGGCCCGCTAAGCCCAGCTTAAAAGCTCAAGTTACATAATGGATGTGGGGCTTAGCACTGCTACAATAAAATTTTTCCCGAGAAGAAGTGGTGCTTAGCGCATCATCCACGCTAAGCCCACTGGTTAAAGTTCAATTACCACAAAGATGTGGGGCTTAGCACAGTGATGTACGCTTAGTTGAACTATTCAGCCAACCAATCAGGGGTCTATGCGCTTAGCGCGAGCAAGCTTGGCTTAGCGCATGAAGACTGAGCGCTTAGCACAAAGTATGCACTTAGTGGATAGACAATTGCAAAAATATTTCTAAGTCTTTTTCTATCGATCTCTTCACACAAGCTTAAAACCCCTTGTTCATTACTAACCAAGCTGAAATTAATCACAATCACAAGCAAGATATCCTAACTATATGCAATAAATAAGTATGAAAATTAGGAAAGGGAAAGAAAAGCTGGGTTGCCTCCCAGTAAGCGCTCTTTTAACGTCACTAGCTTGACGCATCGTTCTGTTATCTAGGATCCAACAAAGTTCCTACTTCAAGGACCTTCTTCTCAGGTCTCTTTTCATCCATCACATGCACTTTCAGACAGACATTTTGGCGAGGTGGATCTTTGTCCTCATGGAACAAATCAAAGTTGATCTTCTGATCTTCTATGCCCATCTGCAGTATCTTTTTCCCCATGTCCACCATGCAACTTACAATAGACATGAATGGGTGGCCAAGAATGAGAAGAATGTTAGCATCATCTTCTATATCTATGACAATGGAATCAGCTGGAAATATAAGGTGTTTAACCTTCACAAAAACATCTTCAATGACTCCATATGGCCTTGTGATGGAGCGGTCAGCTAACTGGAGGGTCATGCGTGTGGGCATTATCTCTATCTCTCCAAGTCAACGGCACATGGAAAGAGGCATTAAATTGATACTAGCTCCCAAGTCTATGAGAGCCTAGTCTACAACAACCTCACCAATAGAACACGGTATCATGACAACTCTAGGATCTTTGTGCTTAGGTGGAAGAATGCGTTGAATCACAGTACTGTAGTTACCTTCCACAACAATTCTGTCACTATGGATGTACCGGTTCTTCTTGGTTAACATATCCTTCAAAAATTTGGCAGAGAGAGGCATTTGCTGAAGTGCTTCTCCAAATGGCAAAGTAATTTCAAGCTTTTTGAAGATATCAAGAAATCTGGCCAAATGTCACTCTTTATCTTTCCGAGAAGGTACCAATGGATATGGTACCTCCTTGCGTTCAATAGATGAAGCCTCTTTCTTCTTTTCTATGTTAGCCCCACTCTTGCCCTTCTTCTTTTCAAACTCAACAACCTTCTCTTTTTGTTTTTCATTTTTCAACTTTTTTTCTTTTTCTTTTTTTTTTCTTTTTCTTTTTCTTCCTTCTTCTTTATTCTCTCTTGACAGTCTCTTATTGGTGTCTCTCCTTCTTCATCACCTTTTGCTTCCTCAACAATTTCTTCAAGTTCAACTAAATCATCAGTCGGTTCCAATGCCAGTTCATCAGCCAGCTGTTGTTTAGATCCCTCCACCTTCTTATCAGCTCTATTTTCCTATGCTTGAATCGCCATTTTGCTTCTATTCATCACAACTTTGCACTTTTCTTTAGGATTTTTCTCTGTGTTTGCTAAAAATCTATTTAATGATCTTTCAGCTATTTGCTTTGCAAGTTGGCCCACTTGGACTTCCAAATTCTTAATTGCAGACTCAGTGCTCTTTTGGTTAGACATTGACACTTGCAAGAATTGAACTTGAGTCTCTTCCAGCTTCGTGGTTTCGTCATAGAGACTTGGCATCTGCTGTTGTGGCATTGTAGATAAACCACCCTGGTCTCTGTTGAATCAATTACCAGGGTGATTTTGCCACTATCTCTGCTGTTGATACTGCTAGCTGTTCTGAAATCCTGGAAATCCACTTGTATTGAAATTGCCTCTGGGCTAATTACCCATATAATTAACTTCATGTGCAATTTTCTCTTCATTAGGGATACAACATCCAGATTCATGAGCTCCACCATAAATTGTACATCCTACAACCTGCAAAATAGAAGAATGTGAAGTTTGTGCATAATGAAGCTGAGTTGGCAACTTACTGAGTGTTTCTGTTAGTGTCTCTAGTTGCTCGGACAACAACTTGTTTTGTGCCAACAGAGCATCCTGTGAGGTTAGCTCTAATAAACTCTTCTTGGTAGGAATATTGGCCCGGTTTCTCAAAATGGCTATGTCACTAGCAGCCATGCTTTCAATTAAGTCTATTACTTCGTCGGGGGTCTTCATTTTGATCTTACCCCCAGCTAAAGCATCCAAGAGCTGCTTAGATTGTGGTCTCAACCCATCTATGAATATGCTGAGCTGTATGGTTTCTGAAAAACCATGAGTGGGAGTCTTCCGCAATAAACCTCTGAATCTTTCAAGTGCCTCACTCAATGATTCATTTGGAAACTGGTGGAAGGAAGAGATGGTAGCTTTGCCTTCTGCAGTCTTCGATTCAGGGAAGTACTTCTTTAAGAACTTTTCTACCACTTCATCCCATGACTTCAGACTATTTCCTTTAAAAGAATGAAGCCATCTCTTAGCTTCTCCAGATAAAGAAAATGAGAATAGACTCAACCTGATTGCATTCGCAGGCACACCTGCCAACCTAATAGTATTGCATATCTCTATATAGGTGGCCAAGTGAGCATAAGGGTCTTCATTGGGTAGACCATGAAACAAATTATTTTGAATCAGCTGTATCAAAGAAGGAGGATATGTAATTGTCTGAGCTTGAACTTCTGGTTGTGCAATACTAGTGAAAAATTGTGGCACAGTAGAACTTGAATAATCCTCTAGGGTTACTCTTCTTGGCTCTTCAGCCATGATTGTATCTTCAACAAATTCTATATGAGAATGCCCTGCAATAGGAAAACTAGAAGATGCCTCGAAAGATCGAGGTTTTTCTTCTGGAGTTGCTACTGCTTCTAAATCCCACAAAAAAATTTTGATTCTCTCTGAATTACACCTTCTATAGGTGGCGTTAATCTCCAAATCAATGGGAATCAAATCACCTGCAGTAGATCTTCTTTGCATACAAGAAAACAAAACAATAATTATCCAGTTCAAAAGAACAACGAATGTATGGTAACTAAAATATAAACAAAAGAATCAATGAATTAAAGAGAAAAATATAAAGTAATGCCGTAAAACTGAACTAAACTCTTCTTAAATCTAGTTCCTCGGCAATGGTGCCATAAATACTTTGTTGGATTTCCCCTACAGTTACTTTTTGGTCTACTTTTTCTTTATATAAATATGTTCAAGGGAAATCTGATTTGCCGGAAAGCGCACCAGATCGTCAAGTATTTAAAATTAAAATGGATGAGTCTGAGTATCGAACTCAGGGAACTAGTCTAATACAGGGTTAAATTCAGAAATAAGGCATTGTTGAAAGAAACATTGATAATTGATGATTTAGAACAAGATTCACTAAGTCTAGGCTAAAAACAATAGAAATGCAAGTAAGTAAAATTGACAGCAGTAGGTAGAAGTGTTGGGTCTTTCTAACAGACCAGCTGATGCATATAAATATGTTTCTCTAATTAATCATGCTTTTGTGTTCTATGTTGTAGCCTAAATTACTAAACCTCGATCCCTAGTTAGACTGAATCAATCCAAGCTTCATCCTCAGATCACTCTTGTTGGACTAGGCTCAATTTAGATAGCCCGCCTAGGTTTAGACTAACTTAAACTAAGCTTCATCCTCAGTTCCCTCTTGTTGGACTAGACTCAGCTTAAATAGCTTACGAAAGTTTAGACTAATTTAGCCTAAGTTTTGTCCTCAGATCCCTCTTGTTGGACTAGACTTAGACCAAACAACATTATTGTAACAATATATTTAAAACCAAAACTTAATCCGCAGATCCCTCTTGTAAGACTAAGTTTCAATTCTGCTTCATTCAGTTTCTAAGGCAACGATACATTTCCCAATGCTAAAGTCACCTGACTATGCACACAAATGGGTGATCAGACCAAGAGCATATGGAATTTAAGCACTGAAAGAAGCATTGAACACAAGAAACATAGTCAATTTGATATTAAAGTAATTACATTAGTTGTTCTCTAGAAATCCCCAACAAGGGTGTTTAGCCAGCCATTACAGAAGAAACCCTAACAATAATGAGCTTACAAAACCTAGGTATCTCTGCAAAAGCTATTCCTCTTGCTGCCTTCAGAGCTCTTTCCCCGAAATAGGCACTATGGTGCGCTCTGGAATGTTGTAAAAATCTGTGTGAAAGTTCTGTCTTCCCTAATTCTGCATAAAACAAGCTTTAAATAGGCTCTGAATCCAGGACATTGCGCTTAGCGCCACCCTTGCGCTTAGCGCGAGTAAGTGGATTTGAGCTTAGTGCCAGTTGTGCGCTGAGCCTGGCTGAAGACAACTGTTGCGCTTAGTGCACTGAACTCGCGCTTAGCGCGCGGCCTTGATATTGACGCCCTACCAGATTCTTCTATCGCGCTAAGCACGCTGAAGTTGCGCTTAGTGGTGGATGCGCACTTAGCCCATTGATGAGCTAAGTTCAACTGTCACTTTGAGCACTTCATGACTTAGCCTCTTTTTCACCTGAAATTGCACATTTTTCATCATTAAATCCAATGGAAATATTCTAGAGACAGCTTTAACCATAAAACAAGATTTATTTACAAAATCACTACAAAATAACAATAAATTGGGGAACTATACAAGTTTTGGAAAATGTTTTCTATACAAAAGTTAGTCGTATAAGATGACTAACACGCGGTTAGTAGTTTTGTTCACCATGGATCCTAGAAGAGACTCATCAATTTAAAGGACAAAATGGTGATAGAAGTCAATGGAAGAAGTGATGAGGAGCGTGAATTGAATTAAAAAATTAAATAAGAGTAACACTCCTTAATTAGAATTGAAATCATTTTCCACTAGTACTTGCATAATTTCTGGTTTCGTTTCATGCTTATTAATCCTTCCTCCCTAAGTATCGTGTGCGGACCCTTTCTCTTAATGACAATGTTTTTTCATAATAATATTTGAGATGAATTTTTATGTAGTGAGTGTATGTGAGAAGGTTATACGACAAGGAAATAAGGAATATATTTTCTTACACTTGTACTAAACATATTTTATTAGTTAAATTTATTAAAAAGTGAAAATTGAGTACGCTTTAATAAATAAGGAATGACATTCACATTATTTTTGATGTCTAATATATTTTTCTAATATGTTTTAGATCTGAAATGTGTTTTCTTGAAACATATGTTTATTTTTAATGTTTTTTCATGATACTTTAATACAAATTTTCATAAAAACATTATTAAATATTGCATCATTTTCTTATTTAACATATACAAATTAAATATGTGAGTTTAATCTCTATGTTGTATAAGTATAAAAAAACTAGCAATAAATAAATAAGAAATCATGATAGGTATGATTTTTGATGGTGTATAACAGTTTATGATTTAGTAACAATATAAAAATTGATTGACATTACAAAAATTCTCTTTAAATTCATATTAGTAAAGTTCTAATTGATTGGCAATGTAAAACATGTTACATTGATAGTTCATAGAAATTAAATTATTTTTTTATCATATCATTTTTTTATTTTATTGAAAATAAATTTAATGTTTAATGTTAAAAGTAATATATTTATTAACTTTAAGAAATAATATAATATTAGGTGTATTAATTAATATTTAATCATAAGTTATTTAACGATATTATTCAATTTTTCAAACATATAATATTATTATTAGATTAAATTATATTATAAAATATGATTTAATATATTATTAAATTTTTTCACAAAATTTTATGTCATTATTGAATTAAACTATATTCTTTATATATATAATATTTAATAATGTTATTTATTATTATTATTATTATGTCTATTAAATTATTTTTCATAAATATAATATTTGATTATATTATTAAATTTAAATCTAAATTAGGTGTGGTAAATAATTTAATTATTAATATTTAATAAATTAAATTATTCCTTATTTATGTATTACTTAATTCTATTATATATGTGTGTGTGCCTTGATTGAGCATTTGTAGTTTAATATTTTTCTATTCTTCTTAGCTCAATTGACATCTGTTTGACCCTTATTCTCTCACTTTAACCCCGTTTTGATCTTATATAAATGATTGAGTTTAATTGAGAACTGTAGCTTATTTTAAGATTTTGTGCTTATGTGACCTATCTGCTTTGTGCAAAGACCTAGAGAACACTACATAACTCCAAATGGAGAGTGTGAGTAGTCCCTTTGAAGCTAAGACAAAGACCTTCAATTTTGTCACAAATAAGCTTTGGCCAATTCTGCCATTTCATGGGTTAATTTGAACTTGGAGGTAAGAACCTTTGCACTTGAATAATTGGGCTCCGAGTTTGGGTTTTATTTTGTGTAATTAGTTTAATTAGGTAGATGAGATGAGCCTAATGAAGGCCCATCACTTCCTTCTGAGTAGTCACTCTATATATTAGAAGTTAGTTAGTTACTTCATTTTGTAAAAAACAAAATTAGTTACTTGTTGTGCAAGCTTTAGGATCAAACTATTTTCTCTCTTTTTCTCTCAACTGTTCTTCATTCTTATTTCTCTTTTAACTTTTGTTCTTCAATCTTCTTGCACACAATTCTGTGTCTTTTCCATTGGTGATGATCATGGAAGGCGAAACACTTCATCAATCCAACAATCGATTCCAAGCAAGGCTGAATTTGAGTTCTAGTTTAATATTTCTAGTTTTTATAAATGTTCATCTTTCTCTTCAATCCTATTTTCTATTTTCATGATTATGATAATGCTTAGGATTGAAACGGATTAGGTTATGGATTCATTTCCTAATTTCAAATTTTAATTACAGATTGTTTGGATGATTTTCTAAACTAATTTGAGATCTCAAATAATTTAGGGATTGATTCAATTTAACTGTCTTTAATGCATTTGACTAAACTTTCACACTGAACATCATTCGTAGTAACTATGATAATTTGATTTGCATTGGTTTCATGAATTGGATTGATGATATTAAACTTGAATTGTATTTTTTTCTGTTTCTCCTTCCCTTTGTTTGTGTTTTCACCTTCTTTCACAATTGCCTACAAACTGTTCAATGAAATCTCCCCTTATTTTTTATAAGTGAATAAATGTAGGAACTAAATTGAATCATATCTCTTAGTCGACCTCGGTTAATCCTATGCTGCAGAATTTCCTAATTTATTTGTTTTTGGAACAACTCAACATCGTTATCAAAAACTATATGATACAATTTTATTTTCCTTAAAATATACTGAAAGTTTATCTTATTGAAATATTTATTGTAAAAAATAAGTGTTAAAGTTAAAAACATTAATGTAGAATTTACTAACTTTAACTCACTTATTTATATTTACTTAATAATATGATAATTTTTTATAAAATAAAATATTAAATAAATATAACAAGTAATAATTTATAAGTTCTATTTTAATTTTTTTTATGAACTGTCCAATTTTTGCATGTGTTTAGGCCTTAGTTATTTTTTTATGAGCACCCCTGCAACGTGTGGAAAAATCTCATATAGGATTTGGTTCTTACAATTTTATTTTAGAAGTAAAACGGTTAAATAATAATTAATGAGAAAACATTAACCATCAAAACTATCATACTGTTATTAGTGTACATTTCATATAATTTAGTTATTAGTTTTTCATTAATAAATATTATTGTACAGTCATCTTACTAAAATCATATTAAATTCTTGGTTTAATTAGAAATTTTATCATCATGTTTTTCAATTTCTGCATATTTTACCAATTTATTAAATGCGTAACAAGTTGTTGTCATGTCCCAATAAAACGATGTCACTTTTTCTCTAATTTTTACAAAATGATACATTTTTTATAACCAACATGATAGTAAAATGCATGACAAAAAGCTTTAGTGGTAAAATATACAAAATTTTAAAACATGATGATAAAATGTGCAAAAAAATTGATAATAAAAATTACAAAATGATGATAGTTGAGTGATAAAATGTGTTATTAAGCTCTATATAGCAATTACTTAGAATATATATGAATTGATGTCAATAAACATTTTGATATGTTATATCATTTTGTTTGTACTTGAAATTGCTATATCCAAATTTCCTTTTGCTCTATATAGCAATTTTATGATGACTCAATCAAGACATTGGATTAGTAGGCCAGAGGTCGAAACGGTGGGACACTTATTGTCTCGATATATATATATGTGATGTAGCTCCATGTGGAGCTTGTAGACCTTGGATCTTCTTCATCAATGGAGTCCTTTACTTCTTGAAGATGAATGGCAGTGGAATAGAGAAGGAAGAAAGATGATTGGAGAAGCCACTTCAAGGAGAAGATGAGTCAAGAAGAAGCTCACCATCATAGGAAGCCATGGATAAGAGCTTGAAGGTAGGAGAAGATGAGTGGAGGGAGAGGGTGAGAAGGAGCACGAAATTTGGTGCCTCAAATGAGGTCTAAACTTTGAAGTGTAATTCTCAAATGATCAAAGCTGAAAAAATGCACACACATGGCCTCTATTTATAGCCTAAGTATCACACAAAATTGGAGGGAAATTTGAATTTTCATTCAAATTTCACTTGAATTTATGGAGCCAAAATTTCATTAATTATGATTAGTGAATTTTAGCTATGGTTCAGCCCACTAATCCAAGATCAAGTCCAAGATTCTCCACTAAGTGTGTGCTTAGGTATCATGAGGCATGTAAAGCATGAAGGACATGCACAAGGTGTGACTATATGATGTGACAATGGGGTGCAACAAGAAAATGCTCACCTCCCCCTCTAAAATTTAATTGGATTGAGCTTCTCCCAATTTAATTAAATTGATTTCCCAACACACACATCAAATATTCACTTAATGCATATAAAATTACAAAACTACCCCTAATACAAAAACTAGTCTAGGTGCCCTAAAATAAAAGGGCTGAAAAATCCTACATTTCTAGGGTACCCTACCTACATTATGGAGCCCTAAATACAAGGCCCAAAAATAATAAAACCTTAATCTAATATGTGCAAAGATAAGTGGTCTCATACTTAGCCCATGGGCCTGAAATCTCCCCTAAGGCTCATGAGAACCCTATGGCCTTCTCTTGTATCTCTGACTCAATCTTCTTGGAGTCTTCTATCCAATGCCCTTGGAGGGTAGGATTGCATCATTTCCTCCCCCTTGAAAAGGATTTGACCTCAAATCCAGAGGTTCTTGAAACTTTCGGCTTCTTCCCTCAACACATGTAAAAAGAATAAAAATATATATATTAATGGTGTTTGGTATGTTGGAGTAAGGTAAGGTCTGAAAACCCATTTCTAGGGCATCTTCCTATGAGGGAACATGGTTCCTCACTAACTCAATGAGTGGTACTACAAGTATAGAAAAATATGGGACAAACCTTTTTTAAAAGTTTATCAAGTCATAAAAGCCCCAAATTTTCCTTATACTTGGTGGAGTGGGCCACTCAGGAATGGCCTTTATTCTCTTAGGGTTTGTGGGATCCCCTTTGATGTAAGCTCCATTGGAGCTTGTAGGCCTTGGATCTTCTTCATCAATGGATTCCTTTGCTTCTTGGAAGATAAATGGCAGCAGAATGGAGAAGGATGAGAGAGAGGAGATGCCACTTCAAGGAGAAGATGAGTCTAGAAGAAGCTCACCACCATAGGAGGCCATGGATAAGAGCTTGGAGGAAGAAAGAGATGAATGAAGGCAGAGGGAGAGAAGAGCACGAAATTTTGTGCTCTAAAAGAGCTCTGAAATCTGAAGTTAATATTCAAATGATCAAAGTTCCAAAAAATGCACACACATGACCTCTATTTATAGCCTAAGTGTCACACAAAATTGGAGGGAAATTTGAATTTCAATTCAAATTTTACTTGAATTTGAAATTGAATTTGTGGAGCCAAAATTTCACTAATTATGATTAGTGAATTTTATTTATGGTTCAGCCCACTAATCCAAGATCAATTCCAAGATTCTCCACTAAGTGTGCTTAGGTGTCATGAGGCATGTAAAGCATGAAGGACATGCACAAAGTGTGACTATGTGATGTGGCAATGGGGTGTAGTAAGCAAATGCTCACCTCCCCCTCTAAAATTTAATTGGATTGGGCTTCTACCAATTAAATTAAATTTATTTCCAACCACACACATCATATATTCACTTAGTTCATGTGAAATTACAAAACTACCCCTAATACAAACACTAGTCTAGGTGCCCTAAAATACAAGGGCTGAAAATCCCTATATTTCTAGGGTACCCTACCTACATTATGGAGCCCTGAATACAAGACCCAAAATTAATGAAACCTTATTCTAATATGTACAAAGATAAGTGGGCTCGTACTTAGCCCATGAGCCCGAAATCTACCCTAAGGCTCATAAGAACCCTAGGGCCTTCTCTTGCATCTTTGGCCCAATCTACTTGGAGTCTTCTATCCAATGCCCTTGCGGGATAGGATTGCATCATTCCCTCCCCCTTGAAAAGGATTTGACCTCAAATCCTAAGGTTCTTGAAACTCTGGGTTTTTTCCTCAACATCTGTAAAAAGAACAAAAACATGCATATTAGTGGTGTTTGGGAAGTTGAAGTAAGGTAAGGTCTGAAAACCCATTTCCTGGGCATCTTCCCATGAAGGAACATGGTTCCTCACCAACTCAATGAGTGTTGTTACAAGTATAGAAAAATATGGGACAAACCTTTTATAAAAGTTTGTTAAGTCATGGAAGCCCCAAATTTTCCTTATACTTGGTGGAGTGGGCCACTCAGGAATGACCTTTATTCTCTTAGAGTTCATGGGAACCCCTTGATCACTATTTAAAAAATTAAGAAAAGTAATGCAATAAAACATACCTTTTTCTATATTTTCATGTTGATTATTCCTACCAAAAAGTATGACAAACCTAAGGTGTCCCATATGAGTACCCAAGTTTGTATTGAAACTAAAAATAAGAACAAACCTACCTAATGAGTCCCTATGTACACAAATCATGAAGTTGTTGGGTGCACGAGTGATTTCACAAAAGAGGGTTGCACCACTCAAAACATTCATCATATCACCTATTTTAGGGATTTGGTGCCTAATAATACCTATTTTGGGCACCAACAAAGCACAAGGATTTAAGCTCTTGCGAACCAAACCCTCATCAAACAACACAAGATTCTTCCCCTTTTGCTTCTTCACTTTTACTAGAGGAAGGTGAAGTAGTAGCCTCATCTTGGCTACTATAAATGTCTTGGCCCCTCATAATCATGGTTTTCTTGGTGGGGCATTGAGAAGTAATGTGTCCTCTTCCAAGACATTTAAAGCACTTCATGGAGTTAGTCTTCTCCTGCATACTAGCCTTAAGGGGTTGCTTTTCTATTGTCTTCCCCTTATCATCTTTGGGCTTAGAAGGTATCACCCCTAAGATTCCTTGACCTTGGTCTTTCTTTGGATAAGAGTGAGAGCCATAAGATTTTGAAGTAGACTTCCTTTTAAGTTGTTGCTCTACCCTTATTTCCCAATCTATATTAGCCTCTACATTGTCCTTCCCATGGAAGTATGGGAGGTTAATGTTAGCCTCTTGAAGCTTTCTTTCCTTTTCTCTCCTATGGGAGTGAGGTTTAAGATGTGACCTATGCCTTCCTTCATAATAGTCACGAAGTTCTTCACTTAGGCTCTTGCAAGAGTTATGACTACTATAGGAGGAATGTTTTTCTCTTTTCATTTCTTTCATTATTTTTTTTCTTTCTTCCTCTCTTATTTTCTCTCTTTCATCTTGACTTATTTCTTCCACTCTTTTTTTACCTTTTTCTTTTCTCTCTTGTTTTTCTTTCCACAACTTAAAGGATCTCAACTCATCTAATATCTTATACAAGGGGTCCTTAGGAGTAGAACCCTCACCATTAACACTAGATGAAGAATGAAGACTCATGTTGGTTCCAAAGTTATGGTTCTTTCTTGTTGGGGGTTTGAAAACAAAAGGTAAAAGAAACTATGGTTGAAACTAGCCAAAATAAACACTAAAAGAGGTGAGAAAGATAAGGTAGAAACTAATTGGTAAAAGGCAAGCTATCTTGGCGGTTTGACAATGGAGGGTAAAGGAAATAAGCTATGAAAGTAAGCAAGAAATTAAAGTGCAAGAAATGCAAACTAGGCGTATCCTAAGAGTGTTTGGATGACCTCATTTAAGGTTCCCAACAAAACACTCACTATCGTAAGGGAAAATTGCCTAAAATTATTACAAACAAATGGAAGTAGGGTGACCTATTGGAGGCTCCCAACTTACTTCCAATGAAAGGGTTATTTTGATTCACAAATCCAGCCACAACTCAGCACCACAACTCAACTTCATCATGGCATCATGTAGGAAACTTAGAAAACAAAAAAAAGTTCAAGAACAAGACTACTTCTACGAATTGATTTAGAACATGTTATGAACTAAATAACATGCATGAATTAGACTCAAAATTCAAAAGATAGGCTAAGAATGACAAGAATACATGAACAAATGTATCTAGAATTCAATCAACAAAATAAAAATTCAACACAAACTTAGAACATAATGTGACAATTACTATGACTAAACATAACTCTAAGACAACATGGATTAAGTGATTTACACTTAGATTTTTGTGTTTTTTTTCTAATCAATATTTTGGAAGAAAATTTAGATCTAAAGGTTCAGCACAAGAATATTACGAATGAAAAATGATAGAACCTAAAATCAACACAAAAAACATGATTCAAGAGTATATCTACAAAATTTGAACCATAGAAATGCAAGAACAAGTGTAGATCTAAGATTTAATCGGTTTATTTTTTTGAATCTACTCTAAACAGAACCAAACCACAAGAAAATGGAAAATATACAAGGAGAACAAGATGAAGAACAAGGAATTAAAGATAATTCACCGAACAAAAAGATAGAGGAAGCAAAAGAACATCACCTAGATGAAGATGCTCTTGATACCACATGATGTAAGCTCCATTGGAGCTTGTATGCCTAGGATCTTCTTCATCAATGGATTCCTTTGCTTCTTGGAAGATAAATGGCAGCGGAATGGAGAAGGAAGAGAGAGAGGAGACGCCACTTCAAGGAGAAGATGAGTCTAGAAGAAGCTCACCACCATAGGAGGCCATGGATAAGAGCTTGGAGGAAGAAGGAGATGAATGAAAGGAGAGGGAGAGAACAACACAAAATTTTGTGCTCTAAAAGAGCTCTGAAATATGAAGTTAATATTCAAATGATCAAAGTTCCAAAAAATGAACACACATGACCTCTATTTATAGCCCAAGTGTCACACAAAATTGGAGGGAAATTTGAATGTCAATTCAAATTTTACTTGAATTTGAAATTGAATTTGTGGAGCCAAAATTTCACAAATCAAGATTAGTGAATTTTAGTTATGGTTCAGCCCACTAATCCAAGATCAATTCCAAGATTCTCCACTAAGTGTGCTTAGGTGTCATGAGGCATGTAAAGCATGAAGGACATGCACAAAGTGTGACTATATGCTGTGGCAATGGGGTGTAGTAAGCAAATGCTCACCCCCCCCCCCCTCTAAAATTTAATTGGATTGGGATTCTATCAATTCAATTAAATTTATTTCCAACCATACACATCAAGTATTCACTTAGTGCATGTGAATATACAAAACTACCCTTAATACAAAAACTAGTCTAGGTGCCCTAAAATACAAGGGCTGAAAATCCCTATATTTCTAGGGTACCCTACCTACATTATGGAGCCCTGAATACAAGACCCAAAATTAATGAAACCTTATTCTAATATGTACAAAGATAAGTGGGCTCGTACTTAGCCCATGGGCCCGAAATCTACCCTAAGGCTCATAAGAACCCTAGGGCCTTCTCTTGCATCTTTGGCCCAGTCTACTTGGAGTCTTCTATCCAATGCCCTTGCGGGGTAGGATTGCATCACCCTTGATCACTATTTAAAAAATTAAGGAAAGTAATGTAATAAAACATACCTTTTTCTATATTTTCATGTTGATTATTCCTACCTAAAAGTACGACAAACCTAAGGTGTCCCATATGAGCACCTAAGTTTGTATTGAAACTAAAAATAAGAACAAACCATCCTAATGAGTTCATATGTATGTGAATCATGAAGATGTTGGATACATGGGTGATTTTACAAAAGAGGGTTGCACCACTCAACACATTCATCATACCACCTATCATAGGGATTTGGTGCCTCATAATACTTATTTTGGGCACCAACAAAGCACAAGAAGTTAAGATCTTACGAATCAAACCCTCATCCAATAACTCCTTTATTTGAGGAATAACCTCAAGCTCAAGATTGTTTAAGAAGGAGTGCTCTTTTGATATCACCTTTTGTTGCAAAATGATTTTCCTTCTTAACAATCTTTTTGGAGGAATCCTTTTCCTCTTTTTCCTTCCCCTTGGCCTTTGAAGACAAGGCCTTACTATCCTTCTTTTTCTTTTCTTTTTCTAGTTTTTCTTCCTTATCCCTCTTATCTTTCATAGTTAGTTGATCTTGGGCCACCTGCGAAGGTGTTTGAGGATGCAACACAAATTTAGTGCCAAGATGGGTGAGGGTAATCTCATTAGTTAGGCCATTGTAAATGATCTTCCTATCAAATTACCATGGCCTTCCTAAAAGAATATGCCCTGCCTCCATGGGAACTATATTACAATTAACTTCATCCTTATATGTCCTAATGGAGAAAGGTACCTTCACTTGTTGGTTAACTATCATTTCCCCTTGCTCATTGAGCCATTGAAGTTTATAAGGTTTTGGGTGGGGAATGATAGTGACTTTCAACTTGGAAACTAATCTTGTGCTACAACAATTGCAACAAGATCCACTATCCACAATGAGAGAACAAGTTTTATCTAAAATTTTGCATCTTGTATGAAAGATGTTCTCTCTTTGGGATTGAGATAGATCACAAGATTGATCTCCAAGGAGCCTTCTAACCATTAGGAGGTCACCTTCTTCATGGGGGTAGACTTCCTCACTAGACTCTTCACCCCTTCATCTTCACTTCCACTAGAGGAAGGGGAAGAAGTAGTCTCCTCTTGACTACTATAAATGTCTTGACCCCTCATAATCATGGTTTTCTTTGCGGGGCATTGAGAGGCAATGTGACATCTCCCAAGACATTTGAAGCATTTAATTTTGCTAGTCCTTTCTTTGGGAACTAGTATTAGGGTGGATTTCTCTATGGTCTTACCCTTATTTTCCCTGGGTTTTAAAGATGCAGCCCCTAAAATTCCTTGGGCTTGGTCCTTCTTTGGATAAGAGTGAAAGCCATAAGATTTTGAAGAAGACTTTCTTTTAAGTTGTTGCTCCACTCTTATAAAAAGTTGGACTAGCTCATCTAGGTCCCTATATGGAAAGAGTTCAACCTTATCCTTCACTTCCATATTAAGCCCACTAAGGAACCTAGCTACGCTTGTTCTTTCCTCCTCCCTAAGTCCAACTCTTAAAGGGAGTAGCTCCATTTGTTGTCTATATTCTTCAATACTCATACTCCCTTGTCTAAGCCTTTAGAGCTTATCCATAAGATCCCTTTCATAGTAGGAGGGAATGTGCCTCTTCCTAAGGGCACTCTTAAGATCATTCTAATACTCTACTGGAGGATCCCTATGAATCCTTCGTTCCCTAACAAGGGAAGTCCACCAATAGAGGGCATACCCTTGAAAGCTAAGGGTAGCCAATGGAAATTTTCTCTCTTGGCTAATATGATGGCAAGCAAAGAGTTGTTCAACCTTCATTTCCCAATATAAGTATGCCTCAACATTATCTTTTCCAAGGAAATATGGGAGGCTAATGTTAATCTCTTGAGGCCTTCTATCCTTTTCTCTTCTTTGGGAATGATGTTTAGTATGTTATCTATGGCGCCCTCTATAATAATCGCTAAGTTCTTCACTTAAACTCTTGCAAAAGTCATGACTACTATAGGAGACATTTTTTTCTCTTTTCATTTCTTTCATTATTTTTCTTCTTTCTTCCTTTCTTATATTCTCTCTTTCATCTTGACTTATTTCTTCCACTCTTTATTTTTCCTTTTTCTTTTCTCTCTTTTTTTTCCTTTCCACAACTTAAGGGATCTCAACTCATTTAATATCTTATACAAGGGTTCCTTCGGAGTAGAACCCTCGCCATTAACACTAGATGAAGAATGAAGACTCATGTTGGTTCCTAAGTTGTGGTTCTTTCTTGTTGGGGGTTTGAAAACAAAAGGTAAAAGAAACTATGGTTGAAACTAGCCATAATAAACACTAAAAGAGGTGTGAAAGATAAGGTAAAAACTAATTGGTAAAAGGCAAGCTATCTAGGCGGTTTGATAATGGAAGGTAAATGAAATAAGCTATGAAAGTAAGCAACAAATTAAAGTGCAAGAAATGTAAACTAAGCGAATCCTAAGAGTGTTTGGATGACCACATGTAAGGTTCCCGACAAAACACTCACTATCCTAAGGGAAAATTGCCTAAAATTATTACACACAAATGAAAGTTTGGTTACCTATTGGAGGCTCTCAACACACTTCCAATGAAAGGCGTTTTTGTTACAAAAACTTGAAAGCAATGAAGGTAAGTAAATTGCCATTTACAAAATTACAAAACGGTCCTCAATTTTGGTGGTTGTTCTCACTTTGGCGATTCCCTCAATTTGGAGTGTTAGTCCAATAGCTCTTAAGGTGGTTGACCCCTTGCTTCTTGACTCAAATTCTTCAAGGGATGACACCAATCCTCCTTTTCAATTCCCTATATAGCAACTCACAAACAAGGAAACAAAGAGACAAGCAATAATCAAAGACCAAAAAAATGAAATGAAAGCTAAAACAACAAAGTTTTAACAAGACAAATTTTCAAGGATTATTCAACAATTAAAGCAATGAAAAACACATAAAAGCAAGCTAGGACTCAAAGAGAAACCTAGAATGGCTCTAAAGTAGTGTAAAAAAAACTTTAAAAATAATACTCAAGAAACCTCTAGTTTTGGCACTTGTTTTCACACTAATTTTCAATTTAAATTTCAGAACTAAGATTGGTATAAAATAGGCACCAATTATAGAACAAATTTCAAGCCAAAACAACAATCACACTTCTCTTTCACTTTTTTTTTCCTAGACACTAATTTTCCTGCCAACTTGTGTGATTTTTAGTATTTTTTTCCTTTTATCCAAATCACTTGATTATTTTTTTATAATTTTTTTCCAGATGTCTAGAAATGTCAGTAAAAATTTCAGCTCAAAATTTGCAGTGACCAATTCCTAGTAATTTTTACAAGTACATATGTCCAAGCAGCCAGCACCACAACTCAATTTCTTCATAGGCATCATATAGGAAACTTAGAAAACAAAACAAAGTTCAACAAGACTACTTCTAGGAATTGATTTAGAACATGTTATGAACTAAATAAAATGCATGAATTAGACTCAAAATTCAAAAGATAGGCTAAGAATGATAAGAATACATGAGCAAATATATCTAGAATTCAATCAACAAAATGAAAATTCAACACAAACTTAGAACATAATGCAACAATTATTTTGGGCCCACGGGCTAAGTATGAGCCCACGTAGTTTTGTAAATATCAGAATAGGTTTTCCTTCTTTTGAGCCTTTTATCTTGGCCATTTTAGGTTTGTAGGGTACCCTTCGAATTAAGGGCACCCTACCCTATAAGTTAAGGCTACCCTAGTAGTATAGGGTTTTAACCTTGTATTTCAGGGCATTTTGAGTAGTCTTTGTAGTAGGGACTTTATTGTATTTTCATGTATTTTGGGGGGTGAGCCTAGCTATTGGAGGGGTGTAACACTTGCTTCCCAAGGAAGCTTTCTTCCATCATGTATTTTGGCATGGGGGTGAGCTTAGCTGGAGGGGTGTAACACTTGCTTCCCAAGGAAGCTTCTCAAGGAAGCTACCTAGGCTATAAATAGAAACATGTGTAACACTTGTTGTAACTTTGATGAATGAGAAACTTATGAGACACACTTCAAGTTCAACATCTCTCTCTTTATACCGTCAATTCTTCACGCCACTTTTTTTCTCTCTCTCTCCCCCTCTCATTCTCTTCCTCCATTGAAGCTTCCTTTCAAAGCTTCTTATCCAAGGAATTCTCTTGGTGCTAAAGCTTCTCCTTCCATGGCTTATTCTCTAGTGGATGGGGCCTCCTCTCACCTCTTCTTCTTTATCTTCCGCTGCAACTCCATGGTTGAAAACGACCATTGAAGGACTTTATCGAAGCTCAAATATCCTTTAGCTTCCATCAAGTGGTATCAAAGCACAAGAGCTTCAAGTGGGTGCTCCTTAAACCTCCATTAATTTTCAGCTTTACCTTCTCCTCTATTGTTGTTTCTTCATTTTCTCCATGTATCTCCTCACATGTCTTGTGTTGAATGTTGTTCACATGATTTTTTTAGAATTTCCACCAATTGAACTTGTTATAGAAGCTGGATTTGATTTTCTATGGTTCAATTTTCTAGGTTCCTATGAGTTTTGTATTGCTATTTCTTGTAGTTTTGTCATAGAAGTCATGTCTAGTCATGAAACTTGTCACATAAGATTCCTTATGTTGTGCTGAATTTTATTTTTCTTGTTTCTTTGTCTAACTCATTTGTTCATGAGTGAATGGAATTTTTTTAGCCTATTATTTGATTTGAGTCAAATCTTTCATGTTAATTAGTCCTTAACATGTTCATGCAAAATTCTTAGAGAGTCTTTGATTGTGAACCTTTTCTTGAACTTTTAGGTTTCCTTATGATTGTGTCTATTGTGAAATTGAGTTTTGGTGATTGAATTGCTGGCCAAAATTTTGATTCTAAGTGAATGTTGAACTCCTAAAACTGTGGTAAACAAGCCTAATGAGTTTAACATACATAGGAGACTTGAAAGTAAGCCTAAGGCAATCAATATACCATGCTTAAAAAATTCAAAGGCTAAAATCACTGGTGCTGACAGCTTGAATGTACAAACTTATAAAAATTACTGGGAATTGGTCACTGCGAATTTTGAGCTAAAATTTTTACTGAATAATCTAGAAATATGGACAAAAATTATAAAAAAAAGAACCAAGTGATTTGGATAAAAGGAAAAAAATAAGAAAAATCATACAAGTTGACAGGAAAATCTGTGTCCAGAAAAAAAAAAGTGAAAGGGAAGTATGTTTGTTGTTTTGGCTCAAAATTTGTTCTATAATTAGTGCCTATTTTAGATCAATCTTAGTTTTCAAATTTCAATTGAAAAGTAGTGTGAAAACAAGTGACAAAATTAGAGGTTTCTTGAGTTCTTTTTTGTGTTTTTTTACTCTACTTTAGAGCCATTCTAGGTTTCTCTTTGAGTCCTGGCTTGCTTTTATGTGCTTTTCATTGCTTTAATTGTTGAATAATCCTTGAAAATTTATCTTGTTAAAACTATATTGGTTTAGATTTCATTTTATTTTTGGTCTTTGGTTATTGCTTGTCTCTTTTATTTCCTTGTTTGTGAGTTTCCATATAGGGAATTGGAAAGGAGGATTGGTGCCATCCATTGAAGAATTTGAGTCAAGAAGCAAGGGGCCAACCACCTTAAGAGCTATTGGACTAAGAAGCACTCAAAATTGAGTAAAAAACCAAAGAGAGAATAGCCACCAAAATTGAGGACTTTCTTTTGCAATTTTGTAATTGGCAATTTATTTGTAATTGGACACTTGTATATTTACCTTCATTGCTTTCAAATTTTGTAGCAAAACACCTTTCATTGGAACTGTGTTGGGAGCCTATAATAGGTTACCAAACTTCCATTTGTGTGTAATAATTTTAGGCAATTTTCCCTTAGGATAGTGAGTGTTTTGTTGGGAACCTTAAATGAGGTCATCCAAACACTCTTAGGATCCGCCTAGTTTACATTTTGATGCAATCCTACCCCCCAAGGGCATTGGATAGAAGACTCCAAGAAGATTGGGCCCTAGAGTTCTCATGAGCCTTAGGGTAGATTTCGGGCCCATGGGCTAAGTATGAGCCCACTTATCTTTGTACATATTAGAGTAGGGTTTCATTATTTTTGAACCTTGCATTTAGGGCTCCATAGTGTAGGGAGGGTACCCTAGTAATGTAGGATTTTTCAGCCTTTGTATTTTAGGGCACTTAGACTAGTTTTTGTATTAGGGATAATTTTGTAATTTCACATGCATTAAGTGCACTATTTGATGTGTGTGTGTGTTGGGAGAGAAGTTTAATTGAACTGGGAGAAGCCAAATCCAATTAAATTTTGGACCTTCCTAAGGGGGAGGTGAGCATTTGCTTGCTACACCCCATTGCCACATCATATAGTCACACTTTGTGCATGTCCTTCATGCTTTACATGCCCCATGACACCTAAGCACACTTAGTGGAGAATCTTGGACTTGATCTTGAATTAGTGGGCTGAAAAATAGCTAAAATTCACTAATCATAATTAGTAAAATTTTGGCTTCAAATTTGGTTCCACAAATTCAAATTCAAATTCAAGTGAAATTTGAATAGAAATTCAAATTTCTCTCCAATTTTGTGTGACACTTAGGCTATAAATACAGGCCTTGTGTGTGCATTTTTCAACTTTGATCATTTGAGAATTACACTTCAAAGTTCAGACCTCATTTGAAGCATAAAATTTCGTACTCCTTCTCCCTTCACTCATCTTCTCCTACCTTCAAGCTCTTATACATGGCTTCCTATGGTGGTGAGCTTGTTCTTGACTCATCTTCTCCTTGAAGTGGCATCTCCAATCATCTTTCTTCCTTCTCCATTCCACTGCCATTGATCTTTTAGAAGCAAAGGACTCCATTGATGAAGAATATCCAAGGCCTACAAGCTCCACATGGAGCTACATCACATTTCTTGCACATTAATTTCTTGTTTACTTTCATAGCTTATTTTATTTACTAGTCATGCCTAGTTTATCTTGTGATTGCATAATACTTTCTTCTTGCTTATCACACTTATCTTGAGTTCTTTTGAACCCTAGCTTTTACCTTTTTGCAAACCCCCAACAAGAAAGAACCACAACTTAGGAACCAACATGAGTCATCATTCATCTAGTGTTAATAGTGAGGGTACTAGTCATAAGGACCCTCTATCTAGAATATTAGATGAGCTGAGTTCCCTCAAGTTCTGGAAATAAAAAATTTAAAGAAAAGAAAAAGGAAGAGAGGGTAGAGATAAGTCAAGATGAAAGGGAACAAATAAGGGATGAAGAAAGAAAAAAAATACTAAAAGAGTTAAGAAAAGAAAAACATGCCTCTTATAATAGTCATGATTCCTGCAAGAGCCTAAGTGAAGAACTTAGTGACATCCTAGACCTTACTCCCAAAGGAGAGAAAAGGAAAGAAAGCCTCAAGAAGCTAAAATTAACCTCCCATACTTCCATGGAAAGGACAATGTAGAGGATTATTTAGATTGGGAAAAGAAGGTTGAGCAACTCTTTGCTTGCCATCATACAAGTGAGGAAAGGAAGGTTCCTTTGGCTACCCTTAGCTTCCAAGGGTATGCCCTCTATTGGTGGACTTCCCTTACTAGGGAAAAAAGGATTCATGGGGATCCTCCAGTAGAGTATTGGAATGACTTGAAAAGTTCCCTTAGGAAGAGGCACATCCCCTACTACTATGAAAGAGAGCTTATAGACAAGCTCCAAAGGCTTAGACATAGGAGTATGAGTGTTGAAGAGTATAGGCAACAAATGGAACTACTCCTTTTGAGAGTTGGGCTTAGGGAGGAGGAAAGAACAAGTATTGCTAGGTTCCTTAGTGGACTTAATAAGGAAGTGAGGGACAAGGTTGAGCTCCTTCCATATAGGGACCTAGATGACCTAGTCCAAATTTGCACAAAGGTTGAGCGACAACTTAAAAGGAAGCCTACTTCAAAATCTTACGGCTCTCACTCTTACCCAAAGAAAGACCAAGGTCAAGGCATCTTAGGGGCTGCACCTTCTAAGCCCAAAGACGATAAGAGGGATGAGGAAGAAAAACAAAAGAAAAAGAAGGATGGTAAGGCCTTGTCTTCAAAGACCAAGGGGAAGGAAAAAGAGGAAAAGATTTCCTCCAAGAAGATTGATAAAAAAGGAAAATCATTTTACAACAAACGGTGATATCAAAAGAGTGCTCCTTCTTAAATAATCCTTCTACCTTCTCCTATCAAGGGAAACATCCCTTAGCACTGTGATACCTCTTGAGCTTGAGGTTATTCCTCCAGTAAAGGAGTTGTTGGATGAAGGTTTGGCTCATAAGAGCTTAAATCCTTGTGCTTTGTTGGTGCCCAAAATAGGTATTATGAGACACCAAATCCCTATGATAGGTGGTATGATGAATATGTTGAGTGGTGCAACCCTCTTTTTTAAAATCACTCATGCATCCAACGTCTTTATGATTCACATACATAGGGACTCATTAGGAAGGTTTGTTCTTATTTTTGGTTTCAATACAAACCTAGGTGCTCATATGGGACACCTTAGGTTTGTCATACTTTTTGGTAGGAGTAATCAACATGAACATATAGAAAAAGGTATATTTTATTGCATTACTTTCCTTAATTTTTTAAATAGTGATCAAGGGGTTCCCACAGACCCTAAGAGAATAAAGGTCATTCTTGAGTGGCCCACTCCACCAAGTATAAGGGAAATTTGGGGCTTCCATGACTTAACAAACTTTTACAAATGGTTTGTCCCATATTTTTCTATACTTGTAACACCACTCATTGAGTTGCTGAGGAACCATGTTCTCTCATGGGAAGATGCCCAAGAAAGGGGATTTCAGACCTCACCCTACTCTAACATACCCAACTCTACTAATATATAGGTTTTTATTCTTTTTACAGGTGATGAGGGAAGAAGCCCAAAGTTTCAAGAACTTTTGGATTTAAGGTCAAATCCTTTTCAAGAGGGAGGGGATGATGCAATCCTACCCCCTAAGGGAATTGGATAGAAGACTCTAAGAAGGTTGGGCCAAAGATGTAGGAGAAGGCCTTAGGGTTCTCATGAGGCTTAGGGTAGATTTTGGGCCCACGGGCTAAGTATGAGCCCACTTATCTTTGAAAATATTAGAGTAGGTTTTCCTTCTTTTGGACCTTGTATCTTAGCCATTTTAGGTTTTTAGGGTACTTATGAATTAAGGGCACCTTGCCCAACAAGTTAAGGGTACCCTAGTCGTAACACCCTGATATATATATCTATATATTATTAGTAATTATGTTTGATGTTTGATTATTTGTTGCGTTATTTTCATCCGTAATTATTTTTAAGGAAGTTAATTTAATTAATAGAGGGGTGTGGATAGATAAGGATCTAGCTTCTCAAAGAAGCCTCTTGAGAAAGCTTCTCAAAGAAGTCACGAGGAAGCTTCTGGAGGAAGCCTCTTAATGAAGCTTCTAGAGAAAGCTACATGAAGCTTCCTCGGTAAAAACGCTTCCCAGCCTTGGTTAACCGTTGGATCTTCTCGAACTTTGGTCTGCAACTTCACAAGACATTTTTCCATGATCGGACCGTTGGGATCCTCAAGAACTTGTCTGGAGTGTGCTAGAACCCTCTTAATGAAGCTTCTGGAGGAAGCCTCTTAATGAAGCTTCTAGAGAAAGCTACATGAAGCTGCCTCGGTAAAAACTCTGTCCAGCTTTCGTTAACCATTGGATCTTCTCGAAATTTTCTTTGTAACTTCACAAGACAAATTTCCATGATCTGACCGTTGGGATCTGTGAGAAGATGTCTGGAGTGTGCTAGAAGCTTCCATTCCCGAGAGCATTTGTTATTTAAGCATTTCAGCCTTTGCTTTCGTGTAGCTTAGGAAAAACGTCATTTCTTCTTCTTTCTTTCTTCCAAAGTCATTTCTAAAGTTCCAAGAACATTCTCCATCACCCACATCCACCATTAGCCACCACAAACCATCATTGTTCTCCATTGAAAACCCACACCGAGAGGAACCTTTCAACCGAAGCGGAATCTTCCAACTTGGCTTGCGGTTCCGGTAGAGAACGAAAACCCTAATCTGACCTTTCATTTTCTTTCGAGGTAATCATGGTTCTATGTTTGTTTCTTGTTAGTTTCATCTTGTCTTTGCATCTTTTCTGACTTTGGAACCGCCATTGCATGTCTTATGCTTCCTTTGAAAAACCTTAGAGAAAGAGACTTTGTAAACGTTATCCTTTCATGAAATGCATGTTATTTTCGTAACCTACACTGAACCCCGGTCACATTGGCGTGGTCGGAATTTCCAAATGACATTCCTTTGTAAAACCCGAAATGCTCTCAGCTCTTTCATGTAGTGATGTGGGTGTTTGACCCTGAGCACTGTTACTAGTTTTGTTTTCTGAAATCCATACTAAGTCTCCTTCGTTTTGGTATGGTAGAGGCTTGTGTGGAATCGATGAGCAAGGACAAAAAGGAATCTTCAAGTGACGCGACGAGGAATCCGCGGGGTAGCTCACGATAGGTAAGGGGAGTTTATTATAAAATTTACCGTTTTAACACCATAGTTAGGGTTAGAGAAACTAGCTATGAGGATATCTGCCTGTCCCTGTTGCATGCTGATTTTTCTTCAAAGAAAATTACGTTTTAACTAATGGGATGCGATATATATATATATATATATATATATATATATATATATATATATATATATATATATGTATTGTGATGAATGATATTGTTTTGGTTGTTTGAAATGTGTTGTTTGAAGACCGTGCGTGTGGAAATGATATTGTTGTGTTTGTTTGAATTGTTGTTGACGTTGCTATTGAGGATTTTAATTGATATGTGATGATAATGATAATTATGATGATATTGATTTGAGATGACGTTGTTAATAAAGACCATGTCAACATGAATTGTTATTATTGATGAATATGTGAATATGAAATGAGGTTGTTGTTTTTGTTGATAACGTCATTGAGATGAGATGGTATTTATGTTGTGAATGACATGGAAATGGAATGTTGATTGATGTTGGAAATGCATTGGCATGTGCATGTTGTGTATGTTCATGGGGGGCACTGTGCACTGACCTTCCAAGGTCTTTGGCACTAGCTTTTGGCCACGAACATACGTCGTATGGAGTGTATGTCATGGGGGGTAGAGTGCACTGACCTTGTCGGATGGCCCAGACGTGGGTAACTAGCGTGGTTAGAGAATCTAAGCATTTCTGAGGGGGTGCTTAGGCGCTTTAATTGGTCCATGGTCTTTGGCACTTACTTTTGGCCGTGATCATAGCTCATACAACATAGGAAATAAAGTAACTGTGGCCAAGAGTACTTTGTACTAGGGGGCTTGTCACCTGGTAGGGAACACCTTTGGGCTCCCAGGCTGATCACCTATTGGAGGGGGGCTGTTACGTGCACAACCGGGTGGTCTCGACAAACTCAGCACAATTCCCTAAGTGAGAGTATCGTGTGGACACGCTTAGGCTATTTCTTGATATTTGGTTGTTGTTGGTACGTACCACATTGCATCTGAGTGTTGAGTCAGGTGCATGCATCATTCTGTGCAATCTTGATTGGGTCCATGGATGGATGATGAGTAATTGTTGGATGTGAATGATGAATATTTGTTGGATATGAGTGTTGAATAATGATTGTTGTGTATGCTTATCATGTTTTCCTATGTTCCTTACTAATTGTGGTTATTTGGAATTGGTATTGGTTCTTTTATAATAAACTCACCCTTGCAATTTTGTATCGTGTGGTTGATACCTGTGATGATCACAAACCTTGTTCGTGGGAGCAGAATGACAGTGGCAGGGTGTAGGGAGTAAGATTCTGGTGAGGAGCCGCTGAGCCGACGTGATGACGTTGGCGTTATTTTGGGAGAGAGATGTGTTTTGTAATCAACTCCTCCATAGTTGGTTTTTAAGTTTTATTTTGTTGAGTTAAAGATGTAAAACTGGAATTTTAATTATATATATGAACATATTTAATTTTTGTTATGTGTATGACATGTACCGAATTATTGTTTATATGTAATTATGCATATTCACTTAAGTAATGGCGTGTTGTTGGATGAATTTATGTTGTGACAAAATCACTTCTATTTTCATAATAAAAAATTAAGGGAGTTCTTTTTATAAAAATTGAAATTATTGAATATTAGAGTGTGGATACCGTAGCGACGAGGCGGGTCGTTACACTAGTAGTGTAGGGTTTTAGCCTTGTATTTTAGGACATTTTGAGTAGTCTTTGTAGTAGGAACTTTCTTATATTTTCATGTATTTTGGGGGTGAGCTTAGCTATTGGAGGGGTGTGTGTTCCCATGGGGGTGAACTCAACTATTGGAGGGGTGTAACACTTGCTTCCCAAGGAAGCTTCTCAAGGAAGCTACCTAAGCTATAAATAGAAGCATGTGTAACACTTGTTGTAACTTTGATGAATAAGAAACTTGTGAGATACACTTCAAAGTTCAACTTCTCTCCCTATTCTCCTTCAATTTCCACCCCCCTCTCTCTCTCTCATTCTCTCCCTCCTTTGAAGCTTCTTCTCTAAGCTTCTTATCCAAGGCACTCTCTTGGTGGTGAAGCTTTTACTTCCATGGCTTATTCTCTAGTGGACGGTGCATCCTCTCACATCTTTTCCTTTATCTTCCGCTACAACTCCATAGCTAAAAATCACCAGTGAAGGACCTTATTGAAGTTCAAAGATCCAGCCTCCGTAGAAGCTTTTCAAGCAAGATTCCATCAATTAATGTTTGGAGAAAGAATAAATACGTAAGTGTATGTAGAAAAAATAATTAATACACATAGAAATAGAAAATGGTCTTATAAAAAATGACAAACAAATTTATGAAAAAAATCTTATGATTGGTGACGAAGGGAGTATATTGTTATCAAGATCAAAATAATATTGTAGGACTATATTATATGCCAATATTCAATAATTACTTATTAATAGTTTAATTTTTTTTAGAAATTGTAAAAAATATGTAAAAAAAAGAATTGAAAAAAAATTCAAAACTGATCAGTCGGGTAAAAATGGTTTGGGCCACTGGTTTTAACCAAACTTGGCCAGGTCAAACCATATTTTTGTTGATCGACTGCATTTCCGATCCAATAGCTTAATCGGACTAGTTAGGTCACAGGTTTGATTTTCACAACTATGCTATATAGCAATGAATATGTTGTAATTGTTTTTTGACAAAAATATATTGTTATTGTTAAACTTTTGTTACTGGTTATCAAATATTAACTTGTATGATAATTATCTTCCTTTTCATTGTATTTAGGTTGTCTTTATTATGTATAGATACAAGAAAACTATGATAATGTTAGTCAATTACAAAAGTATAGTAAGATATTATAGGCATAATTAATGATTTTTTAGTATAACCTTGTCAACTATTTATTAGGGGTGATCGGTGGTCAAGTTTGGGGCTGAAAAGTCCAATTAACAGCAAATCATAATACTTGTAAACTAGACCCATTTTGGCCCAAATTGGCCACCGAGTTGGACAAATTTCAAGTGGGTTGGTGGATTGAAGCAAATATGGACTTAACTTTTTTTATGTTGTCCTTGTCATTTCACCTCAACATCACTACACTTTGAAATATAGATTCAAAGAAAATGCTTTTTAGAATAACTTTTTGGAACTATTGTAAAAGAATTGACATTTTTGTAAATAAAACCAATGTTTTTAGAACGGTTGTAAAGAAACCGCTATAAAAAATAACCTTTAAGAATGATTTTAATTTAAACCATTCTAAAAGCTTTTATCTTAGATCAGTTGTGTATTAAATCGTTCTTAAAGATGTTCTTATTAAAACACTTACAACCGTTCTAAAAACTCTCCCGTCCAACAAAACCCAAAATCCTCTCTCCAAAACCCTCAAGCTCCCTTTCTGAATACCCAACAAACCCTCTATCCTCAAGCTCCATTTCTGAATCCCCAACAAACCCTCAAGCTCTCTTTCTGAATCCTCAGTGGACGTTTCCCTTTCTCGGCAACTGAATCTTGCATGGTGGTGTTTCCCTTTCTCCATGGCGGAAATTTGCTCTCTCTTTCTCCATGACGGCTCTGCCATTGTCCCTCAGCAAAGTCAAATCCTCGTTTCCTTTTTTGTGCCTATTTGAGATGCATCTTCTTGCTAATAGCTCCAATCTTCAAATTTGAGGTCACATCTTTGTTTGTGCCTATTCGGTGTTGATGCCAACAATTTACAATGTGTTGTAAAAATTATGATTAGTTTTTATGTTGTATCTATTGTTGAAGAATCTTCCTTGTAAATGTTGCAACTAGAAACTTTCTTGTTTCTACAGAGGATTTGTCCCCAAATGTCTTTTGAACAGGTTCTGTTTCTATCACTTCTATTTTAATTTTTTAAAGGCAAAAACTAATTGAGATAGTTAAGGAATTAAAGACTAGAAAATTTATTAGAGAGTGTTATCAATGTGTGATTTCCTACTCATCACACTTATGATTAAGTTAATGTGGTTAAGTGTTTTTGGTGTTTCACCTTGGTCACTTTTGCTAACTTATAATACAAACTTTTATTAAGAGATAAGTGGAATTTTAGTTCTTACTAGAGAATTGCGCTAAAAGTAGATAAGAAACCGTGTCTTCACTTTGGAAGAGCTTGTTTATGGCTTATTCAATCTTTAGTACGAGTGTGTCTAAATATAAAGTTACTCTATCAATTTAGGGATTTGAAAGAATCAGTTTGATTGAAATTCAATTATGTTCTCAATACCATTTTATAGTATTAATGGATAGTGTAGATTTGGTCATGCTCAAATTTAGAGTATTATAACCATTATGTTGAAAGAAACAAAAATTTATGTTCTCAATGCCATTTATAGTTTACTATGGAGTTTGGATAGTGTTAGGACTCAATATTAGCATTTAGGACTTATAACTATTCATTGGCATCTTAGAACCCACTTCTTATGCTTGAGAAGATTTTTTTTCTACTACAGGATCAAGTAATTGGAATACTTAACTTAGAATCGTCTACACTTGGTAACAAAATGTGTGATATATGTTGCATATAACCGATGTAAATAACCGATGTACTATATAGTCATTTTCCGAATTTATATTTTGGAAAATAAAGATGTGTTACATTACACAACATATTTGTTTTGAATATAACATTTTTTTTTGTCTTAGAAGACTTATATCACAAATATTGGGCTTGAAAAAGTACTGCACAAGTGCACTATGGTACAATTTAAATTGCAATAAAAATATGGTGCTATTTTGGGGAAGCCATTAGATCCATGTATTATTCATTGCTGGATAGCTACTTATCTTGAGCTTGTAATTAAATCTTGAGCTAAAACATTTTGTGCATGTTCAGCTTGAGCTGCTATATAGTATAAATTATAACTTTAAAATTATGACATATAGGGCATATAATAAGCACTTATAGGCTGAGGACATGGTGAATATGATTAAAATGTCATGTTTTGTGAAACTAAGTCTATGCACCTTGAGAGAGAAAAAATTACAAGTTTAGTTGTGAAAGTTTTCATTGTTTTTTCTAATAGAATGGCCTATAGAGAAAAATAGAATAGTTTTGCACTCTTCGCTGTTTCACAATTAGTTGCACGATGTTTTTTTTCCTTTGCTTTTGTTTTTTCCCAGCACAATTTTTTTCTTTTTTACGAACAAAATCAAGTACTTGTTTAGATCTTTCTCTTGCACTTTCTGCACTTTTCCAAGCCTTTGTACATATCGATATGTGTGAGAGAGATAGATAGTTTTATCTAAGTTTTCTTATTTCTTAGTCAATGATTTTTCTCAGTCTCTTGAGATTTTAGAGTTGGGTTTTGAGAAGAAAAAAAGTATTTCCTCTCTAATTTTGTGTTTGTAGAGAACGTAAGATTGTTGGATGTCTTTCAGTAGAGGCAGAGTGTGCGTGCATCTTAGAAGATGATGAGGTACAGGTGTGGTGAGCTTTAGATGTTAAGGTCCCCTAAGATCATGGAATATTTCACGAGGAAATGTACTTTAAATTTTCACGTGGAATATTTCAAGCTTATATTCATCACTATGGCCAACATTATCCTAAACCTCACAACAATTCTCATTCTACTCATCTCTTTAGCCTTGCACAATTACCACTTTTTTGTTTCTTCAACTAATATAAATCAAGATCATAACACTAATGAAGAGGAACAGTATGCTCATGACACGTTTCTTGTCATTGTTGCATACTCTTTTGCTATTTTTGGATTTATGAGATTGCTCCACACTTGATTTTCCTACATTTGTTAATTGTAAGACTTATGTATGTAGTTACTGCACTCATTTTGCTTTTTCAATTCAGATTCGATTAGTGCAGTAACTATTTGTTTAATTTTTTTGGTGATGGTCAACATAGCTCTAAAATTCATTTTTAATCCTACATATACTTTCGTTCTTACATACATCTATTAGCATGTATCTGCAATATTAGATGCATCTTTTTCGTTTTTCTTTTCTTGTGTGTATTGGATGGTGAGTAAATATTAGAATATGGTGGATTTTATTGCTTGGTGTGGCCCATGCCATTTCATTTCCCCAATCCCCTCCTAGTCACACTCAAAATATTGAATTATAGGAATACATCATACCTAGTCACCTTGCCTCATTCATTTTATATTGGATGCATTCCCATATGCATTATATGCTTACCATTGTCACCACATATATAGTTGATTCATGGAAGGATGTAAGACTATTTTTAACAAGTTAGATTAATGATGCTTTATTTTTATTTCTTGAGGTAATATTTTATCGTATGTTTTTTTTTTTTTGAAATTGTAGGTCTTCAACAATTCGGGTTCGATGCCTAATGGGAATATTGCTAATATTCGTCACCATTGGGTAAATTATTTTCTTGAGGTTGCTAATACGTAAACTTATTTGTGTAGGACATTTGTTAGAGCCCAATGAGTACTTATGTTTTTATATGGTGACCCATGTACATGGTTGTGAATATTTTTTTTTGTATATATTAAAGTTTAATGAGTAGGATAATTTGTTTAGAAAGTTTGAGTATACTCTATCCGCAATGAGTAGTAGTAGTGTAGTGCATTTTGCTTTTATATGTCAATGAAACATAAGTTGTGGATCAACTAATTTATGTTATAGTATATTTGTTTTGCTGCGATTCTATTTACAGTGGTATAATTATAAAAATAATTGGATTGTATTAAATAAATATATTTGTTTTAATCATAATAAACATCGAATAATTGATTTATCATAAACAACAATCAACAAATGAATTCAATGTTCGAATTACATAGCAAATGTCAAAAATGTTAAACCAAAGTAAACTAAGCTAAACTTAATGTCCCTAAATGCTAGGTCTGATCTCTAACTCGGAGATAATACTGTGCCCACTGGATCCGCAACGCCTTTAATCTCTCTGGCTCCAATGCTCTAGGATCGTTAAAATACTGCATGATGAAATAAATCATAATAAGTTAATAATGTAATACAAATTATAAAAAAATCGAATTTGTTTGAAATAAACGTGCCGCTTCCCAATTATTCCTAAGAGTTCCTAAAATGATGGTTGACATCCAGTGCATGACATAGTAGCCGCACTCAGTACTTCCTTTTTGTCTATTACACTAAATACATAATGAAATTTGGATATTAATTAAACAACTAGTGTACAGACACATAAGAAATATATATAAGTGGAAGTTTTATGTAAATGACATACCTTGACGACAATCCACCTAGCAGGAGCCTTTGATTTAGGCTGTGAAGCATCATCAAGACCTTTTAAAGCACTGTTCCATGCAAGTAACAATTAAAAAGTGGTGTTGTACGTTGAGGTATTTCAATGCAAATGTATTGAAAAGAACACTAACCTGTTAATAATTCCCTTAAGGTAGTTGTCTGGCCTGTTATGCAATGAACAAAACCAGACAACTAGGTGTTCCTTGGGCAGGATGACCACCTTCTGCCAGTGTCCGTTGCAGTGGAGACGAATATGGGTTAGTATATTAGTAAACATTAATTAAATTCAGTTATTTTGTGTGACTTACCCATTTAGGTAGGCTCCAAGATAGACATCGTGTTTTGAACTCTGCATCAAGGTCTTTATGTAACTTTCAGACTCAAACTACGATTGCCCAGACCTCTGAATGGACTGTGGCTCGAGGAATCCATAGATATCAGAATTCCCCGCTCGCATACTTGTATCAGTGAGATGCCTATTTATGTTAAGTCAAAGTTAAATATTTATGAATTCAAAGCAATAACTTAGGTAATTAAAAGTAATATAAAATGTCTTACAAAATCCACAACTGTAACACTGATATACTGAGACATTGACCACCGTGTGCGATTTCGGAGAGGTCTTCGTGCTTTATGTAGAGCGGGAAATCTAGATTAAAGACCCGGAACACGATGGCATCCCATGTAACCTGATAAGGCCTCAAGAAAAGCTCTGGGATGGTCAATGTCATCAGATAAAGCAAATCATCAACCTCCGGATCGGGCTTTGGAGGTGGTTTTGCCGGAGACACAGCTACCTGTTCATGAAACAAAGTTAAATGGCCTAATTTGAGGCACACTGAATGAGTTAATTTAAAAAGAAGAAACATATAGTAAGAGTAAAGTACCTGCTGTGATAAAGACTTGACCAGATGTGTCGGCCAAGCAAGGAAGGTGTGAAGTGCCTGCCCCACTAAGGAAACCTCATCAGTGGGTACAGGAACTGGAGCATCTGCATTTGTAACCTCCTCCACACCCACCTTTACTTGGCCAAGCAACAAAGGAGTGTTATAGACAACAATGGATCCCTCATAAACTCTCCCCAGGGCAACCAGGCGGGTAGGATCTGCTTCGATGTACAAGCCGCACCTATCTGAGTCACCCGTCTCAGGATCGTTTCCTGAGGGATCAACACAACTTCCCTTTGTGCTTATTCGAGGATCAGAGGGACCAACCAGAGGCTCGGGAGGCAGTGCAAGTCCCTGAGATTGCATCTGGGACTGCATCTGGCTGAAGGATGCCATGAGCTGTCGCGTCACATTTAGTTGAAAATGACTTACGATCTTCTCAGCAATTTCCTTTGCGGCCTCAATCGCCATCTCTCCTGTTTTCTTCGTGCGGGCCATCTTCCACTTCACGTGGCGTCTGACCGGGGATGGAGGGTCGATGACGCCATCAACGCTTCCTGACTGTGCAACTTCCTCCAGCTTCTTCTTCGTCTTCTCAGCCAGGAGCTTCTGCTCCAAATAGTCATAACCCTCATGAGACAAAACGTGGGGGCAGTGTTCTGCTTCTGGATGGCCTGTGCCTTTTTGCACAAATCCTGTAAAAATAAAACAATAATCTTTCAAATTGCTTGAATGAAGTATGACAAGTTAATGTTTTTTGAAAAACAACTTAAATGGCAAGGAACATACCTCCCAAGAAGGGTCTCTGTGAGTCTGGCAAAACTGGGCCAATTTTTCCTTGCTGATGACGTATTTCTCACAGACAGTGTCCTCCACACCATCCTGATCGGCTGCAAGGGCCCATTTCCTCGTGAGGTCTAATTTAAACTGCCTTCATCTCTCGCCCACGGTCTAAAGTAACTTCCCTTTCGTCCTACTGTCAGAAGCCTCTGGGATTTCAAATTCCGCCTGACAACATCAAATAAGGTTTATTTGTTACAATAATGCATTTTTTGGCTATTAATTTAACAAAATCAAATAAGAAAAGAAAAATACCTGAATATCCTCCCAAATCAAGTCCTTCTGAGCAGTAGGGACCTCCTTCCAGTGATCGTAGGTGACGTCCACCTTATCACGCGCCACAATCCCCAAATATGTTCTTAATTTCTTCCTGTGGGGACCGTCGGCCTTGCCGGTAGCAGGATCAACATGCACCACTGGTCTCTCAGCACCAGGTGGTCTAGTAGACAACGATCGTAGGCATGAGGCTTTGCGTGTCTGCTTCACGATAGACGGGGAAGCTGATGCGTCGGTAGGAGCAGCAAGAGGAGAAGGAGGAGGAGGAGGAGGGGAGGCAGGTGGAGAAGCCATGATCCTTTATACAATAACATACAACAACATACAAAATGTAAATTTCGATTATAGACAAATATCAACATCAAGAGTTCTTTATGTAAGTAATCTGGAATAGTGGGGTTCGGGGGTGGTCATGCTTCATTATTGTAGGTGTGTGTGTGTGTGTCTCTCTGTATGTGTGTGTCTCTTTCTCTGTGTGTGTGTGTGTGTGTGTGTGTGTGTGCTTTCAAAAAAGGATTAATCAAAAAAGGATAAGTCATAAGTGATTTACTTGTGCTTTTTAATTGTCATTCAAAACAGGATAAGATGTAATAGTAGTGAAAAAGTCTGATAAATTGAGGTTGATGATGTCTTGTGATACTTGTGCTTTAAACTTGTTTCAAGACATGAAAGAAAATTACTGTGTACCACAAATAACAATAATTGTAGAGAGGTGAAGATTACATAGTGTGCACTCAAAGCTAGATTTCCATGGGATTTAAAGGATGTCAAAGTGATTCAAAATGATAATGACATAATGAATTATAGTTAGTATTAATTTAAATAAATCTTAATGTAAACATCACCAGATGAGCACAATCTCACATCTAAGAAAGTTGAAATTTATAAGCAATTAAGTATAACTGTTAGTTCCGGAAAGTTAATGAAAAATGATAAGTTGTGATGCAATCCTACCCCGCAAGGGCATTGGATAGAAAACTCCAAGTAGATTGGGCCAGAGATGCAAGAGAAGGCCCTAGGGTTCTTATGAGCCTTAGGGTAGATTTCGGGCCCATTGGCTAAGTAAGAGCCCACTTATCTTTGTAAATATTAGATTAAGGTTTCATCATTTTTGGGCCTTGTATTTAGGGCTCCATAATGTAGGTAGGGTACCCTAGAAATATAGGATTTTTCAGCCCTTGTATTTTAGGGCACCTAGACTAGTTTTTGCATTAGGGGTAGTTTTGTAATTTCACATGCACTAAGTGGATATTTGATGTGTGTGGTTGGAAATAAATTTAATTGAATTGGTAGAAGCCCAATCCAATTAAATTTTAGAGGGGGAGGTGAGCATTTGCTTACTACACCCCATTGCCACATCATATAGTCACACTTTGTGCATGTCCTTCATGCTCTTCATGCCTCATGACACCTAGGCACACTTAGTGGAGAATCTTGGAATTGATCTTGGATTAGTGGGCTGAACCATAACTAAAATTCACTAATCATAATTAGTGAAATTTTGGCTCCAAAGTTTGGCTCCACAAATTCAATTTCAAATTCAAGTGAAATTTTGAATTTCCCTCCAATTTTGTGTGACACTTAGGCTATAAATAGAGGTCATGTGTGTGCATTTCTTTCAACTTTGATCATTTGAATATTAACTCCAGATTTCAGAGCTCTTTTTGAGCACAAAATTTCGTGCTCTTCTCTCCCTCTCCCTTCATTCATCTCCTTCTTCCTCTAAGCTCTTATCCATGGCCTCCTACGGTGGTGAGTTTCTTCTAGACTCATCTTCTCCTTGAAGTGGTGTCTCCTCTCTCTCTTCCTTCTCCATTCCGCTGCCATTTATCTTCCAAGAAGCAAAGGAATCCATTGATGAAGAAGATCCTAGGCCTACAAGCTCCAATGGAGCTTGCATCATGTGGTATCAAGAGCATCTTCATCTAGGTGATGTTCTTTTGCTTCCTCTATCTTTTTGTTCGGTGAATTCTCTTTAATTCCTTGTTCTTCATCTTATTCTCCATGTATATCCTCCATTGTCTTGTGGTTTGGTTCTGTTTAGAGTAGATTAAAAAAAAAATAAACTGATTAAATCTTAGATCTACACTTGTTCTTGCATTTCCATGGTTCAAATTTTGTAGATCTACTCTTGAATCTTGTTTTTGTGTTGATTTTAGGTTCTATCATTTTTCATTCATAATATTCTTGTGCTGAACCTTAGATCTAAATTTTCTTCCAAAATATTGATTAGAAAAAAAAACACAAAAATCTAAGTGTAAATCACTTAATCCATGTTGTCTTAGAGTCATGTTTAGTCATAGTAATTGCCAAATTATGTTCTAAGTTTGTGTTGAATTTTTATTTTGTTGATTGAATTCTAGATACATTTGTTCATGTATTCTTGTCATTCTTAGCCTATCTTTTGAATTTTGAGTCTAATTCATGCATGTTATTTAGTTCATAACACGGTCTAAATCAATTCCTAGAAGTAGTCTTGTTCTTGAACTTTTTTTTGTTTTCTAAGTTTCCTACATGATGCCTATGATGAAGTTGAGTTGTGGTGCTGAGTTGTGGCTGGATTTGTGAATCAAATAAGTCTTAAGCTCTCTTGAATTGTGTTATTCAAGATAATTGAGCATAAGCAAAGACAAATTGTAACTATCCAAGCCTTAAGCAACATAAACACTACTCTTGATTTCAAGGTTGAAATCGCTGGTGCTGGCAGCTTGAACATAAAAAATTGTATAAATTAATGGGAATTGGTCACTACGAGTTTTGAGCCGAAATTTTTACTGAATTTTCCAGACATCTGGACAAAAATTATAAAAACGAACCAAGCGATTTGGATTAAAGGAAAAAATAAGAAAAATCACACAAGTTGGCAGAAAAATCAGTGTCTAAGAAAAAAAAAAAGTGAAAGGGAAGTGTGCTTGTTGTTTTGGCTCAAAAATTTGTTCTATAATTGGTGCCTATTTTATACCAATCCTAGTTCTGAAATTTAAATTGAAAATTATTGTGAAAACAAGTGCCAAAACTAGAGGTTTCTTGAGTCTTTTTTTTTTTAGTTTTTCTACTCTACTCTAGAGCCATTCTAGGTTTCTCTTTGAGTCCTAGCTTGCTTTTTTGTGCTTTTCATTGCTTTAATTGTTGAATAATCCTTGAAAATTTGTCTTGTTAAAACTCTATTGGTTTAGCTTTCATTTCATTTTTTTTTTGTCTTTGGTTATTGCTTGTCTCTTTGTTTCCTTGTTTGTGAGTTGCCATATAGGGAATTGGAAAGGAGGATTGGTGCCATATCTTGAAGAATTTGAGTCAAGAAGAAAGGGGCCAACCACCTTAAGAGCTATTGGACTAAGAAGCACTTCAAATTGAGTGAAACACTAAAGAGAGAATAGCCACCACAATTGAGGACTTTTTTTTTCTTTGTAATTTTATAATTGGCAATTTGCTTTGCTTTCAAATTTTGAAACAAAAAGGTCTTTCATTGGAAGTAAGTTGGGAGCCTCCGCTAGGTCACCCTACTTCCATTTGTGTGTAATAATTTTAGGCAATTTCCCCTTAGGATAGTGAGTGTTTTGTTGGGAACCTTAAATGAGGTCATCCAAACACTCCTAGGATCCGCCTAGTTTGCATTTCTTGCACTTTAATTTCTTGCTTATTTTCATAGCTTATTTCCTTTACCCTCCATTGTCAAACCGCCTAGATAGCTTGCCTTTTACCAATTAGTTTTTACCTTATCTTTCACACCTCTTTTAGCGTTTATTTTGGCTAGTTTCAACCATAGTTTATTTTACCTTTTGTTTTCAAACCCCCAACAAGAAAGAACCATAACTTAGGAATCAACATGAGTCTTGATTCTTCATCTAGTGTTAATGGTGAGGGTTCTACTCCTAAGGACCCCTTGTATTAGATATTAGATGAGTTGAGATCCCTTAAGTTGTGGAAAGAAAAACAAGAGATAAAAGAAAAAGGTAAAAAAAGAGTGGAAGAAATAAGTCAAGATGAAAGAAAGAAAATAAGAGAGGAAGAAAGAAGAAAAATAATGAAAGAAATGAAAAGAGAAAAACATGTCTCCTATAGTAGTCATAACTCTTGCAAGAGCCTAAGTGAAGAACTTCGTGACTATTATGAAGGAAGACATAGGTCACATCTTAGACCTCACTCCCATAGGAGAGAAACTGAAAGAAAGCCTCAAGAGGTTAACATTAAACTCCCATACTTCCATGGGAAGGACAATGTAGAGGCTAATTTAGATTGGGAAATAAGGGTAGAGCAACAACTTAAAAGGAAGTCTACTTCAAAATCTTATGGCTCTCACTCTTATCCAAAGAAAGACCAAGGTCAAGGAATCTTAGGGGTGAGACCTTCTAAGCCCAAAGATGATAAGGGGAAGACAATAGAAAAGCAACCCCTTAAGGCTAGTATGCAAGAGAAGACTAGCTCCATGAAGTGCTTTAAATGTCTTGGAAGAGGACACATAACTTCTCAATGCCCCACCAAGAAAACCATGATTATGAGGGGCCAAGACATTTATAGTAGCCAAGATGAGGCTACTACTTCACCTTCCTCTAGTGAAAGTGAAGAAGCAAAGGGGGGAGAATCTAGTGAAGAAATCTATCCCCAAGAAGAAGGACAACCTTTAATGGTTAAGGAGGAGTGTAAGGAGGTAAGTGTCTTCTCCAAGAGGTTAGCTAAGAAGGAAAGACATTTTGAAATAAAGACAAATATTAAAGAAATTTCCCTTCTTAGACAACCTCCACATTTTCTCCTTTGTAAAAAGACACTTGTTAGCATTGCCACATCTCTTAGGCTTGAGTTTATTCCTCAAGTAAAGGAGTTGTTGGATGAGGGTTTGGTTCGCAAGAGATTAAATCCTTGTGCTTTGTTGGTGCCCAAAATAGGTATTATTAGGCACCAAATCCCTAAAATAGGTGGTGTGATGAATGTTTTGGGTGGTGCAACACTCTTTTGTAAAATCACTCGTGCACCCAACATCTTCATGATTTGTGTACATAGGGACTCATTAGGTAGGTTTGTTCTTATTTTTAGTTTCAATACAAACTTAGGCACTCATATGGGACACCTTAGGTTTGTCATACTTTTTGGTAGGAATAATCAACATGAAAATACAGAAAAAGGTATGTTCTATGGCTTTACTTTTCTTAATTTTTTAAATTGTGATCAAGGGGTTCCCATGAACCCTAAGAGAATAAAGGTCATTCCTGAGTGGCCCGCACCACCAGGTGTAAGAAAAATTTGGGGCTTCCAAGACTTAACAAACTTTTACAAAAGGTTTGCCCCATATTTTTCTATACTTGTAGCACCACTCATTGAGTTGGTGAGGAACCATGTTCCTTCATGGGAAGATGCCCAGGAAATGAGTTTTCAGACCTTACCTTACTTCAACATACTAAACACCACTAATACATATGTTTTTGTTCTTTTTACAGGTGTGGAGGAAAAAAGCCCAGAGTTTCAAGAACCTCGGGATTTGAGGTCAAATCCTTTTCAAGGGGGAGGGAATGATGCAATCCTACCCCGCAAGGGCATTGGATAGAAAACTCCAAGTAGATTGGGCCAGAGATGCAAGAGAAGGCCCTAGGGTTCTTATGAGCCTTAGGGTAGATTTCGGGCCCATGGGCTAAGTACGAGCCCACTTATCTTTGTAAATATTAGATTAAGGTTTCATTATTTTTGGGCCTTGTATTTAGGGCTCCATAATGTAGGTAGGGTACCCTAGAAATATAGGATTTTTCAGCCCTTGTATTTTAGGGAACCTAGACTAGTTTTTGTATTAGGGGTAGTTTTGTAATTTCACATGCACTAAGTGGATATTTGATGTGTGTGGTTGGAAATAAATTTAATTGAATTGGTAGAAGCCCAATCCAATTAAAATTTAGAGGGGGAGGTGAGCATTTGCTTACTACACCCCATTGCCACATCATATAGTCACACTTTGTGCATGTCCTTCATGCTCTTCATGCCTCATGACACCTAAGCACACTTAGTGGAGAATCTTGGAATTGATCTTGGATTAGTGGGCTGAACCATAACTAAAATTCACTAATCATAATTAGTGAAATTTTGGCTCCACAAATTCAATTTCAAATTCAAGTGAAATTTGAATTTCCCTCTAATTTTGTGTGACACTTAGGCTATAAATAGAGGTCATGTGTGTGCATTTTTTTCAACTTTGATCATTTGAATATTAACTTCAGATTTCAGAGCTCTTTTTGAGCACAAAATTTCGTGCTCTTCTCTCCCTCTCCCTTCATTCATCTCCTTCTTCCTCCAAGCTCTTATCCATGGCCTCCTATGGTGGTGAGCTTCTTCTAGACTCATCTTCTCCTTGAAGTGACGTCTCCTCTCTCTCTTCCTTCTCCATTCCGCTGCCATTTATCTTCCAAGAAGCAAAGGAATCCATTGATGAAGAAGATCCTAGGCCTACAAGCTCCAATGGAGCTTGCATCAAGTTGTATGCATGAAAACAATTTCACTTTTAACATTAGCATTCACATTAAAAGATGAGAACACAAGAGAAATCAAAGACGAAAATTGGAGTAATTATGCTATTTTGTAGTCTCAAAGTCGATATAGTAACCATTAAATTAATATCTATGGATGTGTTAGTTTCCACTCTACATCGATCTCATATGGGCTACTTTTAAGAAAGTGTCACAGCGTGGCTACAAAACCTCTCTAACAAAGTTGTGGGACCAACATTTTACTTGTAGAGCTTAAACTCTGCTGCATTTGTAATCTAATTTTCCGTATTTGAAGCTTAGTGTAGACCTTGCATCTATAGACTACATATCTACGGTTTGTTTCTTATGGTATTTTAAAACATTACTGACATTTTGTTTTCATAGAGACAATTTTATAGACGATAAAATCCAGAAATAACGTCTGAGGGACACACCGCACAAACTACTATGTGCTGAGTTTTACTTTCTTGAGCTTTTCAGCTCGTTCAAAGAACATATCTACCCGCAAATATGGTTTGTGAAGAATTGAGGAACAGGAATTCTAATAACTCAACTTGCCTCCTTTACCTCACTAGAAACAAGAATATCATCATTATCAATATTTGTAACCTTAATTTAGTTTTGTGATGAACCAACTCTCAACCCAACTTAAATGTCTATTCAAGAGGAACAGAGTCTTCAAGTTGTTAATGCCCAACCCAAAATGTAGTCCGTACACTTTTCCTTCCCTGTTCATTACCGCGATAGTCACACCAAAGCAACAGCCCCATAACTGGAATTTTTTTGACAAGCCACAGATACCAGTAATAACCGTGCAGCCTCTCCCATCCATAACCACTATATCAATTGATAAACGAAAATTTTGGTTGTTTTTCTCCTCACCTAGGTTCCACATACAATAAGTTCAAACAGAGACAATAATAACCAATTGACAACAATTCAAACTAGAAACAATAATAACCAATTCCATATCCAAACAGTTAACAATTCAAACTAGGAACAATAATAATCAATTTCAGATTCAAAAGGTAATTACCATAACACAGTCCATGAGATTTTCAGCATCAATATCCATAACCAAGCAAGAACAAGGAGCCAAATTTCCCGGCAAATTCCCAAATTGTGATTATCGCGGATGTTGTTGAGGTAGTTGTTTTTTCAACTGTGATTAACCAATTGAGAATGTTGCATGTATAAGAGCTACAGGTACCAAACGAGTTACTAATATCATTTATCGACATTTTGTATACACAAGGGATGGTAACAATAATATGCCCAAAAGATTTGGTTCCTTCTTCCTACTCTCTTTCTCTGGTCACTTTCTTACTCTACCACTCAGTCCCATCAAAATTGAATGAATGCTTCTTTTTTCTTTCAAAAAACAAACAAAAATTTACCATATTCCCTTCCAATTCGATTCTGCAATTCGGAGCAGAATACCCCCTTAGGACAAACTGTTGATGAAATGAAGACCTTGAATGATGAAGGAATGAAATTGGGGGTTACCAGGGGAAGGGTTGATTGGGGTTGGTATCATTTTGTACATAACAAATTTTACTGACGTGTTGTGCAGCAAACATTGAATGATGATTTCATTTGGCAATATATGTTAAAAAAAGTATATTAGATGTAATAAGCAGTCAATGGATGCATGATGGAATATAAATACTATATCTTGAAAAATACACATCTAGATGGCATCCTTAGGACTTCATACAGCTCATGTTTGTCGCCAGTTTCATCATCCACCACCCTTACATTCTCTGACTTCTCACGTTTATTGCTGTTAAACCCATATTTATGCTCTCCTCCCTTCATGTCTTGTTTTATGACAACTTTAGCTGAATCTCCTATCTTCACCACAGTTGAATCTCCTGTCTTATTCGCTAATGACACACTTTGATGGCCTCTGTCTTATTCGCCAAAGACAGGAGATTCAACTGTGGTGTCACTTACTTGCTTTCGTGAGCTCTCTCTCTCCAGAAAATTACATTAGATGGCAACAGGTTAAGATATAATTTTAAACAATCAGAAAAAAGTGTAGTTGTCACTTACTTGCTTTCGTGAGCTCTCTCTCTCCAGAAAATTACATTAGACGATGTTAATCAATTCTCCTTCATCGTGATCATTACGATTAGCATGAATGTCGTCAGCTTATTCTTCTCTAACAACGTTAGGAGTGATTTGTGTAGTCAAAGGACTAACATAGGTGTCCATGTATGAATCATCATCTTCTACATTGACACCAATTGTTTTTCCCTGGAGAACCATGCACCACCTTTCATCAAAAGGGTCTTGCACGTAAAATACTTGTCTAGCTTGTTCTGCCATGATGAAAAGGTCATTGTGGTAACCAAGTTTCTTTAGGTCTACCAACGTAAATCCTACATCATCGGTGCACACACCGGTGTTGCTGTCAACCCATTTACATTTGAAAACACATACAGTAAATTTCACATAGTTAAGCTCCCAAATTTCTTTAATGAACCCAAAGTAAGGGATGGAAGCTACACAGGGATTGGCGTCATTCACACTTGCGAAGTGTTGAGATTCATCCCTTAGGGTGACCCCGCTGTTCTGCATTGTACCTTTGTCATCTTGTGCTTTTGTGTAAAATGAATACTTGTTTATGTCGTATCCTTGCCAAGTTATAACATTTCTTTTAGGCCTATCTGCTAGCTTTCTTAATGTTTCTGAAGCATTCTCATCTGCAAAGATTGTATCTTTAAACCAATCACAGAAAGTCTTGTTATGCTTTTTCAACATCCAATTCTTTGACATTTTTGGATTATTCTATTCGACTAAAGCTTCATGCTTAACTATGTATGTCATAACTTCATTACTGTTGTTCAAGACATACAAGTGAGCTTGTAACAAATCTTCTGCACTTGGAGTGATCACATGCAGTCCTCTTGAACCCTTACCACCCACTCTGTCATCATGCCGAGACTCAGGAAGGCCAACAGGTTTAGCCTTCTCAATGTATTCTGAACAAAATTCAATGGCTTCTTCTGCAATGTACCTCTCAACAATAGATGCTTCTGGACGATATAGATTCTTTGTATACCCTTTTAAGATCTTCATGTATCGCTCAACTAGGTACATCCACCGTAGATAAATAGGACCACAACATTTGATTTCTCTGACCAGATGCACAATCAAGTGAATCATGATGTCAAAGAAAGCAAGGGGAAAATACATCTCCAACTGGCACAGTATAATTGCGGCCTCATTTTCTAGCTCATCAAACTTGACAGGATTAATGACTTTGCTACATATAGCATGGAAGAAAAAGCACAGGCGAGTTATGGCTAACCTGACTTTGTTTGGCAAGATGTCTCGTATAGCCACGGCTAATAATTGTTGCATGAGCATGTGACAATCGTGAGACTTTAACCCTACAAGCTTAAACTCCTTCAACTACACAAGGCTCTTAATATTTGAAGAGTATCCTTGTAGAACCTTCACCTGACGAAGACACTGACAAAAACTTATCTTCTCCTTTTTGGACAAAGTATGGCAGGCTGGGGGCAAGTAAATTTTCTGCCCATTAGACCTTGGATGCAACTGTGATCGTATGTCCATATCAGCTAGATCTTGACGGGTATTCAAGCCATCCTTCGTCTTGCCTTGAATGTTAAGGAGCGTCCCAATCACACTGTCACATACATTTTTCTCCACATGCATAACATCAATACAATGTCTAACTTCTAGATCAGACCAGTACGGAAGATCAAAGAAAATGGACCTCTTCTTCCATATGCAACTTTTACTTTTATCCTTCTTTTGGGTCTTTCCAAATATAGTATTTAGGTGTTGAACCCGCTGATATATCAGCTCACCAGTCAACGGTATGGGCGCAATATCGTGCTCTTGACTTCCATTAAAAGTTTTTTTCAGTCGTCTCTAAGGATGATTGGGTGTTAGAAAACAGCGATGCCAACTATAGACTATTTTTCTTCCATGTTTTAGTTGTATGTAGCTTGTGTTTTCTTCACAGATGGGGTATGCATGATGACCCTTAACACTGTAACTGCTGAGATTCCCATATGCTGGAAAGTCATTAATGGTACAAAAAAGCATTGCACGCATTTCAAACATCTCCTTGTGAAACGCATCAAAGACTACAACCCCCTCGTCCCACAACTTTTTTAGGTCTTCAACTAACGGACTTAGATAAACATCAATGTCATTTTCTGACTGTCTTGGACCTGATATCATCATAGACAACATCATGTATTTTCGCTTCATGCACAACCAAGGAGGCAAATTGCAAATTACTAGCAAAACTGGCCATGAACTGTGTTGAGTGCTTAAGGTGCCATATGGATTCATTCCATCACTGGCGAGTCCAAGTCTAAGATTTCTTGGCTCTTTCCCGAAATCCGGATACAATCCATCAATTTTCTTCCACTGTGAGCAATCAGCCGGATGACGGACCAGTCCATCAGAAATCCTTCCATTTGCATGCCATGTAAGGTCTTTTGCATCGTCCTCGTTAGCAAAAAGACACTTAAACCTTGGAATGATTGGAAGATACCACAAAACCTTTGCTGGCGGGCCCTTGTTTGAGTTTTCATCATAATTGCTTTCATCTTCATCCTTCACTTTGTACCGTGAAGTCCCACAGATAGGGCATTTGGACCTTTGTTGGAATTCATGCCTGTACAGTATGCAATCATTGGGGCAAGCATGAATCTTCTGATACTCCATACCCATGGGACACAGTATCTTTTTCACCTTATAGTAGGTTTTAGGCAACGTGTTGTCATCTGGAAGCAGATTGTGCACTACCTCAAGCAGTGAAGTGAAACTTTTGTCACTCCACCCATACCGGGCCTTGACATTAACCAAACTTAACACCGCAGACAATAGAGTTAACGAATTCTTGCACCCCGTATACAAAGGCTGTAGAAGCAAAGACTTTGTCTTTGATGTTTTGATGATGCCATATGATCGTGATGATTTGATGAAAATGCGCTTCTCAAGTTTAATTTAAGACAACGATCCAAGAATACAAGATACAACATCAAGAAGATCTCTAGTATTTTAGGAAGGGAATTCCTAATTGAAATAGTAAAAGGTTTGGCCAAGAAATTTAAGTTAAAAAGTCTTTTTCAAGAGATTTACTCTCTGGTAATTGATTACCAGTGGCCAAAAATGATTTACAATAGTCATTACAAATTTGAATTTAAACTTTACACTGTGTAATCGATTACACATGGATGGTAATCGATTACCAGCAGTTACTAAATGTTATGATTCAAATTTTAAAGCTTGTAATCGATTACACATGGAGATTTTCAGAAAATAACTTCCAAGAGTCACATCTATTCAAATGGTTTATGAATGACCATCAAAGGTCTATTTATATGTGACTTGGAAACACGAATTGTGAGAGAGTTTTCATTGCCCAAAAAGTTTTATCCTCTCAAAAGATTAAGAGAGTTTTTCTGAATTGAAATGTCTCATCCTCTCAAAAAGATTCCTTGGTCAAACACTTGCATATTCAATAAGGAATTTTTCTTGATCTTCATTTTACAATCTATCTCTTTCAAGAGAGATTTCTTCTTCTCTTCTTCTTACTTCTGAAAAGGGATTGAGACCGAGGGTCTCTTATTGTAAAGGATTCCTGAACACAAGGGAAGAGTTGTCGCTGTGTGGTTTAGACTTTGTAAAAGAAGTTTTACAAAGAGAGTGGAAAATCTCAAGTAGGTTGCCTGAGGACTGGACGTAGGCACGGGAAGTGGCCGAACCAGTATAAATCAAGTTTGCATTTCTCTCTTCCCTTAAACTTCTTTTATTTATTGCTATTTATCTTTGGCTTGAAAGAAGTTTATTTTGAATTGTCTTTTGAGTAATTCATGTTAAGGGTGAATTGTTAATCCAAAAAGAGAGAGTGAAATTTTAATTGGGGAATAGTTCTTGTATCTTAATTCAACCCCCCTTCTTAAGATAACTGAGGCCATTTGTCCAACAAAGGCTTCTTTGAATCACTCTGCAATCCTTCATACACAGGGGCATGTGCTTGCTGGAAAGACTCTTGTCCAAGGTCACAAATCATGTCCTCCAAGCGATCTCCTATTTCTACATCAAACGGTTTAGATTGGGATCCACTCTGCATGTCTGTGACTTCACCATGCCATATCCATGTCGTGTAATTCTTCTTAATCCCATCACATAATAGATGGTCCCGTATTTCATCCAGTAGTTGTCATATTCCATTCAAACAGTTTATGCAAGGACAATAATATTTTCCTTCTTCATTCGGTTGACCTCTTTTTGAAGCAAATTGCAAGAACTGTTCGACGCCATCCTCATATTCTGGGCTCATGCGACTTTCATTCATTCAACTTCGATCCATCTAAGCAATTCCATGCATGAAAATCTCACTTTTTTATTTATAGGTGTGGCCCTATCCCATTTAGGAAAACTGTCTTTTATGTTAGCTTCAAACGTCAGGGTTACCATTATTTACAAAAATTTGACTAAATTTCGGCAGGATTTCGCATTGATCTCCAAGTACACGACATGACATCGGTGAAATGAATTTCCCGATAATCAAGTATGCACTCAGAGAACAACTTGAAATGCATTGAACCGAAATTTCATCAAATTAATGAAAATAATAATAACCTTGATGAATGAATCTAACATAAAAATACCAGTCTCCCCAAACTGTCCAAACGGACAATTCAAGACTAAATACAATGACTAATGCAAACTATCCGCAAGAATCATTGCATTAAGTCTCAAACGGGAATCTAAGGTTCACTCAACATGAACAACAGTTGTGTATAAAGCAAATTACATTCATGACATAAAAGAACATACAAAAGGTAAATTTCAAATTTTGGGTTTGGAGGGTGCTTATGCTTTATTATTGTAGTTGGGTATGTGTGTGTGTGTCTATCATGAGGGTGTGTGTGTGTGTCTTTGTGTGTGATGAGGGTGTGTTTGTGTCTTTGTGTGTGATGAGGGTGTGTGTATGATGGGTGTGTGTGTGTATCATCAGGATGTGTGTAGTTGTCATGCTAGTAAAAATTGAGGGCAAACTAGTTATCAGTGTTGTATCTTAATCCCAAGTACGCAATTTCAATTTAGGGGAGGACATAAATTTGGAAATTGAGTGGAAGCATAAGATTGCAAACATGGTTTTAAATTGTGGTTCCCAACCATAATTACAGATGCAATATTATGATTTGTAAGGTTTGTATAAACTTAATTAGCATAAAATAACTAAATGATCATCAAGAATTGTTCGTCATTGCTATTTGTAATACAACTACAACTCTAACTTTAAAACCCTAATTAGAAACTGACTTTGTACACCTTTTGGGTTTGTCTTGATTTATGGAATCTATGGAGAGAGAGAGTGAACCTGGACAACTCATGGAATCCATGTGGAGATTGACATGTGACTTTACTGTAAGGGCCTTATTTCTTTATTTATGGAGGGTGTGTGTGTGTGGGTGTGTGTGTGTGTGTGTGTGTGTGTGTGTGTGTGTGTGGGTGTGTGTGGGGGGGGGGGGGGGGCGAGGGGGTGTGTGTGTGTGGTTTTGTGTGTGTGTGTGTGTGTGTCAAGAGCACAAGGTGGATTTCAAGGATAACAGGTCAATAGACCCAAAGAGATACACTTTAATTTTAGCCTAACAGGAACAAAGCCTATTAGTTTGGAAGACAAAAGGAAGCTTGGTGAAGGGTATAGTCCATTGCTGCAATTAACCAAGGGTATGGTCCATTTTATGTAAACTGAGTAGTGTACATAAAATGATTGATAATACCCAAATGCCTTTTGGAGAGGTATCTACTGTTTCTACGAAGTTTGAGTCATTCAGGGCACAACATTTTCGTATGTTAATGGAGAACCTATGTGTTTTAGAAGAAACTTTTGTTGATTATGAAGCATGGAGGTTGGAAAAGGCTATTATATTGCAACTAGGAGAGGTTGGTGCTCTTGAGTTATTCAATGTTTGTCTATCAAGATCAGTTGGAACCTCACTTGTGACAAACTATGCTGTCAAAGTGGATGACTACAAGGACAAAGTTGTTGTCCAGTCTAGCAAGAAAAAGGAAAATAAAACTAGAAGAAAGAGAGAATTTGTTGCCACAACAGTTTCATCCCAGTCATTGACTTTAAAAGCTAATCATTGAAATTCTGTAATCTGTACTACTGTAGGTGCTAGCAGAGTTAGAGAAAATTAGGACAGCTATAGAATAGGATACCAAGCCAGTAGCAAGCTTGAGTACCTGGGCAGAAGCATCCGGAGTTGATGAGAAGGTGCTACAGTAGCTATTGCATCGTGGCTATTATTGTCGGGATGAGCTCATACAAAGTAGTCATTCCTTAGTTGTATACCTTGCCCGAAAATATAGGGGTATGGGAATAGCTTTGGATGATTTACTTCAAGTTTGTTCCAAATGTCATTGCTCATGATTTTATTTGTAATTTGTGATTGTTTGTTGTGAGGAAAAGTTTCTGTTTGTCTTTTACCTATTTGTGCACTCATCATATACAGTTGTAAGTTATATCGCAAAGAACCCGAGTTTCCTGATTAAGAGTCGATATTTTTTAGAGCTAACAATTAACAACTTGTGAGAGTTAAAATCACAGTAAATACTTCAAAGATATCAGTCCAATGAAAGAAAGGTCATGTAGAGAGGCATAGCATAAGTTACAACTATACCAGTAATGCATACAAAAACAATTTCAAAGTAGTTTTCGAATCAAAGATATAAATACCTGAGTTCGAGGCTTCAGCACAATTGACTTTCCAGCAATGACCGCAGGACCACTTTGAATTTCGAAACAGCAATGACCACAGGATCAACAATAGCTAAAATCGCTCCTAATGGAATCTGAAAATAGTATGGCAGCATAATTTAGTGTTTAGCAAATTAAAAAAAAAGACTAAATGACATTATAAATAATATATTTGATTCCACCAAAATAACTTTTAAGGCACTTAATGTTTAGAATCTGTTTTGATCTCAAAGTGGATAACAAATCATGTTTTTAAAAGGATGGGACTACATATATATTATACAATCAAAGTGGATAAAAACATGTTTCTCTCTAGTAGTTATCACCCTATCACCTGGAAGGAGACAAATCACAGGGCCTTACAATATAACTAACATACCATTGTTAACATGAAGAAAAGAGTTTGTGCTAATGCATGTTATTAGGCAAAATGTTATTAATATACTTTACTTGTTATCCATCAGAATCAAAGAAATTTCATCAGTGTTAAAACTATTGATGAAGTGTCAATTAGGCCACACACAAGCACATGACCCTACCCATTTGACATTTTGCTTCTTCCATTAGCCTACTTATAGAACTACTCTTAAATGTGCCAGGCAGTTATTCAGCTATTAATTTTAAATTCTCTCCTGCATCCATTTCCTTCCCTCTATCTAGTTTTAGCCTTCTCTTCACATAACTAAGTTTTGCTTTCAACCTTGCTAGCTGCTACTTTTACTTATTATTATGGCCTTTTAGCACTCAAAAGTTGTCATAATACTAGTTCTATTACTTCAAAGTGTTTTAGTATCTTTATCTATACCACTATTTTTTCATTTCAATCTCATTTTGTTCTTTTTTGTATCTCATCTTCCATCAGCCTCTATGCAAACAAGATCTTTTGGGCCCTTTTCTGTGTGTACTTTGATACTTTTTTACTATGGTTATCTCAACAGCCACTTCAAATAACAACAACATTCATCAGTTGCAATCTTTCAACTCTCATAACAACAATTACCACCTTCGTGATGCGTCCTTTTCTTCGTACTTGAACAACAAAGAAGAGATCCTGGCAGAATCAGGCCATGGCTATGTCAACAACAGAAAGGATCCTCTTGGAGTAAAGAAGGAATATGATGGAGAAATTGGAGTATTTGAAGCTGAAAAGTACTTCAATGGAGAAGAGATTGAAAGCCCCCCAAGAGTTGCTAATAATGATGCCAACAAGCATCGGCCCCAAAAAGATGAACAAACAACTCTTGTAACCAGAAAGTACAAAGTTCAAAATGGAACTCCAAGTGTAAGGTCTGAATCAAGCTTGAATAGCCAAAGTGCACTTTTGCGAAGTGCTGTGACGAACTCCTCAAGGAACATGAAAAGCAAATTGCATAGGAAGAGTTTTCTAGTTGGTCTTGGTTGCAAATGCTATTGTTCTGACAAGAATTATGTTGATATTAGTCACCATGCAGGTGAAATCAGTTTCAGCAAAAATTCTAGTCACGGAAAAACAACTTCAAGAAATATGTTCAATGCTGATCCAAAGGCTAATCATTCAGTTAAAGTTACTAGGCCTCACGCAGCCGAAATCTCGATTAACAAAGATGTTTACTTCCAAAGCCCAGAGAAGTTAGGGGTGGGATTGAGCAAAGAAAATAGTTTAGCACTCTTAGGTTTGAATTCTAGCTTAGGAAATAATCCGGCGAAAATGCAACTTCTACAAGTAGAGAAGTCAAGGAATTCATTGGAAGTGTTTGGCTCCCCAATATTGAGTAGCAGGAGCAAGTCTTTGAGCATTAATAAAATGCAAAAGTAGTTTTCCTTTGTTCTGTCTATAATTAGCATTTTTGTTGATAAATTAGATAGAGTACATCTCATAACTGATGTAAATTTTAGGCAATTCAAATTTGGTTAATAAAATTGATTTTTACTAAGTCTCTCCAATTTAACTTTCATTTTATTGCTATAGTAAATATTGATTCGGAGAAGAAAAAAGAATAGTTTGGGCATAAAAATTGCTGCTGGGGTAGCAGCTGCTGCTTCTGCTTTAGCAATATCTGCAATAATCATTTTCTTGATTTCTAGAAGAAATATGAAATACCAGAAGAAGATTTTCAGGAAACGAATGTGTAAGTGTTCTAAGGCTTTATGCTGATTATATCATTTTTTATTCTTTCGAACCTATATATATATATATATATATATATATATATATATATATATATATATATATATATATATATATATTTTAAAGATGTTCAGGCAGCCAAGAAATTAATAACAGTCAGGATAGGCATGTTCTAATAATTTGTCAGTTGTCATTGACATGTCAAATTGGGTCAATAGCCACAACATCTACCGTGTCTACTGTCAACATCCAGTAAGGTGTAGTTGTCTTTATTGTAAACATGTATTATGTATACAACCAATTTGGATGCAAAATTTAGCAATAGAGATGGATGGCTATAGAACATGAAATTCCATTTCTTAACACAAAATGATGTCAACTTAATCATGAGGAAATACGCTTAATATCATATAATAATTCATAAGTAGTAATTATTCATATAATAAACAACAAAAAAATGATGTTTCAATGCCTCTCATACCACAATGGCTTCAACTCCTCTTGAAATCAAGTTGTCAGCTAATTGTGCTGCAAGACCAGTCACAAATATTGAAGCCATAGGCGGAAGAATAGACAACTGAAAAGATTAAAAATCTCCGATGTTTAGTATGTCTGTATGTATGTAAGACATAGACCAGTTTCCTCTCAAAACAAATTGCACATACTAATGATTGTTTCCTCTTTAAAACTATTATTTATTAAATTTAAATAGCTTAATATTGTTCAGCATATTATGTGTAAGTGTTCTAACTTATGCCTCAAAACTCCACCACCGAGTTAATCACAAATTGAAGTTTCTACTGCCAACTATGCTAAGTTCATTTCCAATTCCTATCCTTCTGCTTTATCAATAAGCATTGTAGCCGAATTTCTCTTTTTATCTTATTTCTTCCTTTATGCACATAGTCCCTATCATGGACATTACAGAATACCTAAGCCATTTCAACTATAAACATACATATTTACTACATAGGTTTTCATTTTTTATGATCTGTTTGTGGTTACACCAGAAATGAAGGCACTTATATATCTTTGGTATATTACCTGACATATACTAACACCATTACAAACTGACAGAATTACTCTAATCATTACAAATTGACAGAATTACTTAAACTGTGACCTGCTTCATTTTCCTTTCTGCTACCTAGGGCTGCCAATTGGAGTTAATCCCAGAAGAAAGGTGGTGTGAGAATCTATAATCAGAAAATTCGAGGATAGGTTGAATAAATGGAACCAGAGAAGCATTTCAATGGCTGGCATAATTACTCTAATCAATGTTGTCCTAACAGCATTGCTTGTGTTCAATTTGTCTTTTTCCAGGGCCCCTACAGCACTGATTAATAGGCTAACTACCACTCAAAGGCAATTTCTTTGGGGTGGTAGCTTTGAAGGGAAGAAGATAGCTTGGGTAGCTTGGAGACAGGTGTGTGCCTCTAGAGATTTGGGAGGTTTGGGGATCAAAGACATTAAGGTCCTCAAGAATGCTCTCCTAATTAAATAGAAATGGTTGATGTTTCACCAATCAAGGTTTTGACACTACATTTTTTCTTTTGATGTTTGTTATTTGCAAAATTAGGGACCTCATCTCATTGAAGAAAATCCAATAAATGATTAATCATAATGTTTAAGAGCTTTCAAATTTCAGACTAACATAGTGGAATAGATTCGAACAACTGGACTCTTCAAACACGTGACAAGGTGGTTGGATTCTGAAAGTTCATGTTGTAATACTTTAGCAAACCTTGGTGACAAAGATATGTTACCAGCACTTGCTGCCAGTGTTTGTTGCCAAGCAGCAGATCTTTTGACTGTTTGTGGTAGCCAAAGCATCTGAAGCTGTAGCCTTATGGAAGCTGAAAACTCTTACTGAGTACCATGAGAGAAAAACCTATAACAGCACATCATAGTCCCATGATCACTATCTCAATATTTGAGTATGAGTATCTAACAAATCATGCAGCCTTAGTAGAAGAAATTGCTGATAAAAAAGTAGCTGCACCTGAGGCATGGATTGAAGCTCTCAAGGCCAGCGAGGAGGAAATACTGATGGAAACAAAAATAACTCAAAGAGAACTCAAAGAATCAAAATTGGAGCAAGAGCTGGAGGTTTACACCAAAGAGAAGATGCTTTCAAGAAGAGTTAGTAGTAGTGAGGAGTTTATCCAAGAACTTCATAGTTTAATTGCCAAGTGAAAAGTTAATGATTTTAAGTTTTAATTTGATAATTTATTTATTTTAATTTAATTTTCTAACTTAGACTTATATATCTCAATTGTCTTGCCATTGAAATACTATTAAATTTCATCATTTATTTGATAGAGTCGATCTCATAATTGTTTTTGAATAATCCCACTAAATATTTAGTTGCTTTACCTTTTATTATCTTTTTCCTTTTCGTCCTATTAGTAAAAACTAAAAACAAAGTTATGTAAAAGAAAGAGGATGAAAGGTATGGTGCATAAAACCCCAAACTCAAATATCTTTTCCCCCATTTCCATCATTATTGAAATTGAAATTGTTCTAAACTAGAGTTAAGGTTCAATTTGTAGTATAGAACACCTGAGTCCAAAAAAGGCATAACCAACTCATGTAGCAAAGTATTGACCAAGGTCAACACCCATTCGGGTGTACGGCTCCTATAATATTAGTATATTTGGATGCAAGTAAATTGAAAGACACGCAACCATGAATTGAATCCAGATACACACTACATAGGTGAACAATGAATTATCCTTCAAAAAGCAACTACAAAATATAAAATATACACTACATATTTAAGAAACAACATACACTATCAGCCTTGTTTACTTTGTGAATTGCTTATCGATATCCTTTAGTAGGGGATTTCTTCATTTTCACTAGAACACTCACAGTTCGGACGAATATATGAACAAGGTTCGAAGATTTTATGAGCTCTTTATCAAAATAGCATGATAATTAAGGCCTAACTTCCCTATTATTCATGCTAATCAATATCTTTTTAATTGTCAGCTTGTGTTTCAAGATAGCATGACATCACAATTGCAATTCTCACCAACAAAATCACCAGCACAGCAAAGCATACAAAAATATCAAGGAAATGTATCTTCATCACCTCGTACCTCGATCAAGTCGTACCTCAGTATATGCAAGATTACGTCTAGCAAGTCCAGCAAAGTGACTGATGACGTAGCAAACAAACCTCGCACCTCGATCAGCTGACCACTAAAACCCAATCAAATGTATCTTCTAGCTATAGAGTTCCTGGGAAACAAAAGATTAGAAGGATCTTAGATTACTAATTGTATGATACAAGTATTTGCAAGACACAGAATTTTCATGACAAGCCACCAACCCCATACAAATTATTATTGGTAGGTAGGTATCCTACAAATTAAAAGCCCCACATGTCCTATAACGGATTATCACGGAAGGAAGGCTTAGCTGAGGCTTCATCTTGGTTCAAGGTATCCTACAAATAATTCCTTATAAACCTTGGGAGAATCAAACCACAAAAGCTAGCTGATGTGGTTGGAGAGCCCATGGCCTTATAAACCCCACATTAGATTCCTATACTTCCAATGTGGGACTCAAGTCCCATACCTTGTAATTGGATCCTAACAAAAGTTGTGTGTGTGTGTGAGTGTTACTTTTTTTGAAGAAGAAGAAGAAGAAGAAGCTAAATTTAATATTATTAGAGAACAAGCTAAACATAAGGCATGATTAGCTTGAAAGAAGTATTGAACAAGATGAAAAAGTAGTGGCTATAACAACCACTTCCCAAACCAGAATCTTAAAAAAAGGTGAAACAAACAACCCATGTGTGTGAGTGTTAGTGTTTTCCTTGTATTGGCCTAAATTTATGGCTTGAAGGAAATAACTGCATTGTGAAAATAACATTGTGTTGTTGCAGGCTCCTCAGAAGCACCAGAAATATGTTTCTCATTGTTAGACAAGTGGCCTCAGATATCTTAAGAAGGGGGGGTTGAATTAAGATATTCCAAACTACTTCCCCAATTAAAAATCTATTTCACTTTTTATTCAAGTTATAAATTCCCTTAATAATGAACTTCTTAAATATTGATTCAAATAAAACAATTTGAATATGAATATAAAGCAATAATAAACAAAGGAGATTAAGGGAAGAAAAAGTGCAAACTCAGATTTATACTGGTTCGGCCACACCCTTGTGCTTACGTCCAGTCCCCAAGCAACCCGCTTGAGAGTTCCACTATCTTGTAAATTCCTTTTACAAGTTCTAAACACACAAGGACAATCCTTCCTTTGTGTTTAGAATTCCTTTACAACAAGAGACCCACGATCTCTTAATCCCTTGGAGAATGAGGAGAATAAGAAGAATGAATCTCTCTAGAAACAGATAGATTTTATAGATTGAGCACTCAAATAATTCCTTAATGAATTGCAATTGAATTGGCCAAGGAATTCTTAAGAGGATAAAATGATTTTTGTTCTTTGAGAGGATAAACACTTGTTGTTCTGAAAAACTCTTCACAAATTCGTGTTATAAGTCACATATATATAGACCATTGGTGGTCATGAATAAAGCCTTTGAAAAGTTGTGACTCTTAGAAATATTTTCTGAAAATCCTGTCTGGTAATCGATTACAGGAATTGTGTAATCAATTATAGCTTTTAAAATTTGAATTAAAACGTTTATTAGCTGCTGGTAATCGATTACCAAAATTGTGTAATCGATTACACAGTCTAAAATTTCGAATTCAAATTTTAATAGCTGTTGTAAAGCATATTTGGCCACTGGTAATCGATTACATCCTCTGGTAATCAATTACCAGAGAGTAAATCCTTTGAAAAACACTTTTTAATTTAAATTACTTGGCCAAACCTTTTTCTAATTCAATTAGGAATTCCCGTCCTAATATTCTAGTGATCATCTTGATTTTGTGACTTGTAATCTTGAAGTATTATCTTGAATTTAATCTTGAAAAGCCCATTTGTATCAATTGCATCATATCATCATGATCATCATCAAAACACCAAAGGCATTTGCATCTACACTCATGTTCTTGGCCTTCCCATGTCAAAGGTAGTTTGCAAAACAAAATGAGTTTGTGGTGGATTTGGGGGGAAGGAGACAAGATCAGCCTTTATTGTTGCTGCTGCTTCAGTTCCATCTTATCTATTAAATCGACCTGTGAAAATCACACTGGACCGAGATGTGGACATGATGATAACTGGGCAGCGGCATAGTTTTCTAGGGAAGTACAAGGTATGGCCAGTGCTATGATAATTTATCTCTTGTTGGAAATTGCAATGGCAAGCATGAAAACCTGACATCATAGTTTAGGTTTTTAGCGGTGCAGCAAACCAACTACTATTTTCCTGAATTTTCAGTAATAGCTAATATAGTGATATTTCTAATGTGTCAAAATGTGGGAATGCTTGCTTGTCAGATTGTGATTGTGTGGCTTCTGTTTATAGGCTAAATGAGGAGAGGTCATTTTGTTGGGTGTTGAGGAGCTTTAGTTTTGGTGGTTTTCAGGATACTAGCTCAACTTTGTTTGTAAAGGTCAGAGCAAATGGGTCATGGACTTCAGAAGGCCAAGCAGGAGGGTCTAATAGCTCCTCTGATGGAATGGGAAGTGCAAAGGAGAAGCTTGTGATTATTCCTATTGTTCTCATCATGGTAGTTCTCATTGTTTTGCTGAGTTTATTACTATATTTGCAGTGTTCACAGAAAAAGAACTTTTAAAAGGGAGATGGAAAGTTCTCATTGTTTTCCTCACTAGGAACTATCATTTAGTTATCAAGAAGGCTTCAATTTACTTTTAGCTCCCCATAACATTGTTTAAGGATTAATAAGACATACAAAATTTTAAATGGTTTTAATTGGCTTTGACAAATATTGTTTTGCAGGCTTCTCGTTTATGAGTTCATGAAAAATGGATCCTTGGATAAATGAATCTTCCCTTCATATGAAGGTCGAGATAGATTGTTAGATTGGACAACTCGTTTAAATATAGCCATAGCTACTGCACAAGGGATTGCATACTTTCATGAGCAGTGTAGGGATTGGATAATACATTGTGACATCAAACTGCAAAATATATTGGTAGACGAAAACTTTTGTCCCAAAGTATCTGATTTTGGGTTGGCCAAATTGATGGGAAGGGAGCACTCTCATGTGGTGACAATGGTTAGAGGCACTAGAGGTTATTTGGCACCAGAATGGGTTAGTAATCACCCTATAACTGTAAAAGCTGACGTTTACAACTATGGAATGCTTCTTTTAGAGATCATTGGTGGCAGGAGAAATCTTGACATGTCCTTTGGTGCTGAGGACTTTTTCTATCCTGGTTCGGCTTACAAGGTACATTAAGATACTGGTTTTTTTTTATTATTTATCTTTTTATTGATGAAAAATTGACTTAAACATCATATTTTCGTTGTATCATTTAACATCCTAATAAATTAATTCAATCCATATTTTAGTTGTATAGTAGTCACTCTTATAATTAGTTTCTTGTTGAATTATCAAATTATTACAAGGAATGCATGCCAACAAAGTGGCGGACATTTTTATTTCTTTTGAAAACAAGAGACTTAGAGAATTTCATTCAAGATAATGGGAGCAATATATGAAGGAATCAAATCAAAAGTGTGGAAACTAGCATAAGATCTTGACGCTCTAGCTAAAGTGTTAACAATAAGATTTGCTTGTCTCCAAGTGAAACTCATCCTATAGTTGTTGTGCGTTTGAGGTAATCTCTACATTTTGTGATGATGTTTCCAAAATCAGTCTGCTGACTAGAATCACTGTGAATAGAATCTAAAACCTATTGACTGTCTAGTTCAATAATCACATACCAATCCCAAAACAACCTTGCTGGTTGAAAAGAGCAGCATTAATATTACATTAATTCAGAAGCGTTTGCTTTGGCTGACATGTTGTTGGTTGCCATTTTTTTGTACAGTATATTTGATGTTGATATATAGAGGGGGTTGCCAGGGGCCCAAGGAATCCAAAATTGAATCTGCAGTATGGAAGGACACTTCCAAATGAGGTCCTTGTTGAGGAGTTGTGTAGGAATTATAATATTGCATGTCCAGGCCTAGCCTTTAGCTTTTTAATTAAAACTAAGGATAACCTATCTAGGAGACAAGTTGAGATTGACAATGATCTGTGTCCCTTCTGTCAAAGCCAACCTGAGTCTGCCTCTCATCTGTTCTTCACATGTGGTAAAGTCTTGCCTTTGTGGTGGGAATTCAATTCATGGGTTAGGGAAGACAGAGTCCTCCACTGTATCCCGATGGATAACTTTCTCTAGCACTCAACTACAGCAGGAAGGAAGGAAATCAATAGAAGATGGAAAATATGGTGGTTGGCTGCTACAAAGTCAATTTGGAAACTCAGAAATGACATGGTGTTTCATAATCAGTCCTTTGATATCTCTAAGCTGGTGGACAATACAACTTTCTTTACTTGGTCTTGGCTGAAGGGGTGGGAAAAGGATTTCAATGTTCCTTTTCACCAATGGTCCTCAACAACGTCCTTAGCTTTTATATAGAATTGCTCTGTAGGGTTGGGTCTGTGGTGGTTTTTGTTGGGCTGTTGTCTTTTGTATCTTTTTCAGGAGATCTCTCTCCTGTGTTGTATGTAGTACCCCTCGTACTTTTTATCTATTAATATAACTTAATTTTGCAGTTCAAAAGAAACCATTACAAACTGACAAGTATGTACCTAAACCAAGTTGAAGAAAGTATGTACCTAAACCAAGTTGAAGAAATCAGCAAAACTGTGGGACCTAACAAAACTGAAACGGAAAAAGTCTTCTACTAATTTCAGTATGGTACTGCCAGACTGGGTGTTACGAATCAATGAACCAGAATTGAAGAATAGAACAAAGACAGAAAGATAAATAGTGGATCTGAACAAAATAAGGGGAGAATTTTCCAATTCTGGTTTACAATTCTAACAATTAATAATGCCCTCTAACTAATTCTATAACCATTATAACTATTTTTCTCTAGGGCACATATAATTGAATCTATGTTACAATTTTCCCTAAAATAGGCTTACTCCTGCTTATGCCACATCATATTTATGCTATGGTAACTTAATGCGTGCATACACCACACTATAAGTTATATATCAAACAAATTTATATGGAAGGCATTTGGAAAATTTGTGACATACCAAACAAGTGCCCCAAACTCCAAAATAATTGCAAGTGTCAGTAACTTGTTATGAACCTGCTTAATGCAAAATAATGAGATAGTGAGCTAAATTACTCACAATAACAGGATCCTTATCACTAGTTATCTCTACTGGTGCTCCAAGCAGTCTATAGATTTAATAGAGACAAACTTCAACATGTTTCCTTACTAAACTACAAATGAAAAAGAGACCAAGCTTACCTCGAACCCAAACAGTGACAATGGCAATGAGATCTAACAAAATGGCACGAAACTTGAAGCTTTCCTCGTACCTCAATCAGCAATACTGCAACTGAAGACGTATTATTATTATTATTATTATTATTATTATTATTATTATTATTATCATCAATAAAACATGAACACCCATAGAAACTTAGCATACACGAAGTTGACCTACATACCTTGCGGAGAAAGCTTTGACCTTTGAGCACCCACGACTGTTTCAGCACCCTAGTACCAAGAGTGTATGTAGGGTTTTCTTCGAGCAACACTTCCAAGAGCGATGTAGGGGGTTCTGTGGGTTCGAGCGAGGGGTTTCCAGTAGTATTGAAAACAATGTGGGACAATGTGGGTGTCGAGGGAGCGGTTTCCGACAGATTTCAGGCGAGAGGAGAAAGAGAAGAGCGATTTCAGGCAGAAGGACAAAGAGAAGAGGGATGGCAAGGTTTTTGAGCGTGCGCGGGTTGTGAAATGTCAAGTTTTAACTTATAAACATAACAACATCATTTTTTTATGGATAACCGATGTTAACTGAATATAGTTAACATCGGTTTTGGAAAAACCGATGTTAACATCAAATAGATTACATCGGTTTTTTAAAAAACCGATGTTAAAATCAACTCCTTAACATCGACTTTCTCAAAACCGATGTTAACTCTATGAAGTTAACATCGGTTTTGCCAAAACTGATGTTACCATATTCATCTTAACATCATGTTAACATCGATTTTTTAAATAACCGATGTTAACATGAAGTAGTTAACATCGGTTTTGCTAAAACCGATGTTAAGTAACTCCATTTAATTACAAAAATGCAACCGCACTTTCATTAACATCGGTTTTCGCAATAACCGATCTTAATGGAGCAATGTAGAAAGCCTGTTTTTAGTAGTGACTTAATGGATGTGAAATTATAAAACTACCCCTAATACAAAAACTAGTCTAGGTGCCCTAAAATACAAGGGCTGAAAAATCTTACATTACTAGGGTATCCTCCCTACACTTTGGAGCCCTAAATACAAGGTCCAAAAATAATAAAACCCTAATCAAATATCTACAAAGATAAGTGGGTTCATACTTAGCCCATGGGCCCAAAATCTACCTTAAGGCTCATGAGAATCCTAGGGTCTTAAACAAGAAAAAAATGGATGGCTAGCATGGATTCATGCTTCTGTGGGGCCCAAACTAGACTGATATGTTCTTTGGTCAAGTTAGGGGTATATTTTCTTTTTGTATTCCTCTTCACACTTCCCTAACCAAGATCTAGTGAGCCCAATTTTAATGGCTTGATGGACAAAACTCAAAGATTTCTATGAACTCACTGGAAATCATCAAGTGACCATGACCCATTTTGGACAGAGTGTTTTCTTTCTCACCATCTTCAAAAGCATTTATGAATCAAAAACTTATCCTAAATGGCAATCCTTGTACTACCAAGTTCCTAACTCAGTCAATTTCAAAGTCCCGTTGAGTGAGTACAAAGTGACTCGCAACAGTTTTGTGAGTAATTAAACACTTCTTTGTCTGTCAAATTTTAAAATCATATACATATCTAATATGAATTTAATGTTAATTTGAGCATGTGCCGAGTACCATGTACTCATTTATGAAAGCTGCAGGATTCACCCATTTGAACTTTGAATGGATTACAGAGTGTAGGATTGTTTAAAATCAATGGAGGAAGACTACAAAAATTGGAAATGGATGAAAGACTTTTGCACAATCACAAAATTTACAAGCTGGAACTCAAATTATATTTGAGTTCCCAAATGCAACTTCTAACTTTGTTTTATTTTGGATTTGTTTGTAATTAAAGTACATTATACTATATTATTATCAATCTGTAAATTTTTGTTTATAATTTTTTGTGGTATATTTTGTGGGAATTGGAACATCCTGAACTCATTTGTGGGAAATTTTTGTTATTAAGTACTCTTGGTGCATGGTATATTTTGTTTAGAAATCTTAGTGATATATTAATTTGTGTAATTTTTTGTTTATAAGTCTTGGTGATATATATATTTTTTTATAAATTGAGCTTATTTTATGAGTTTTATAAAACTTTGAATGATAAGTTGTCATATGAATAATTATAGTTTGGTAATTAAAAAAATAGATATGATATTAAAAAAATCCAAAAAACAACATTGGTTGTTAAAAAAAATCGATGTTGTCAGTGAAAAGCAACATGAAAACTGATGTTGGTGAGAAGATATCAAGATTGGCTTTTATAAAAATCGATGTTTTTTTTCGTAAAACAACATCGGTTTCTAAACAATCTATGTTAATTAATGTTGAAACTTTAACATAGGTAATTTCAATATTGATTAATAACCAATGTAAAAAACCTATTTTCTAGTAGTATAGGTTCCTGAATTTGAGGAGGCTAGCTGCATTTGGCAAACCTTTAATCAAAGTAGTAAGCTGCAAAACAAAATTTGGTTGGCATCTGCTGCAAGTTTTATTCGAAAGGTATTTCCAAGCTTGTGCATATGAATTGGATGATTAAATTTGTTTAATTTCAATGAAAATTTATTAAAGATTTGTTTCTTTTTGTTTTTTAATACATTATCTTAAGTATGGTTAGGATCTAGTTAAATGATCTTAATATGAATAAGATGAAAAGGAGAGCGAGGCTTTAGGCTAAATAACTTCCTTCACGGTCCAAATTTGGAAGTTTAAAATTTGTTAACAAGCTTACCTGGGAGAGCCTCCATGTGCATGGTTTTGGATTTGGTGAGAGTGGAAAGTGAGCAAGGTTGTGTACTGGTGTTGTGTAAGACAATAATTGAAAATAACAATAAAGTCATGAGTTTATTGTGTTGAAAGGCGAGAGATTTTCCAATGTTCACATGCACTTTCTTAAGATAGTTTCATTTTCATTTAACAAAGATATTTATAATAACTTTTTTGCATGCTGATAAAAAAGTTAAATTGTGAACTTTTTTCCATTATTCGCCTTTAAATAAATTTTGGTTGAGTGTTTTCCTTTATAGTAGATAAAGCAAAACTGTTGTGACTTACTTATGCTTCTAACTTCAGGCAGAATGAAGGTTAAAGCTGACACAGATTAATCACCTCAATATGCTGCTATGCTTGCTGTGCAGGATGTTGCTGCCAAATGCAAGGTTAGTTGGCTTCTATTTAGCATAGTTATTTTTCCTGTTAACCCTGATAAGATTTTGCAATTATTGCTTCTTTATGAATTTGATCATCTTGTTTGTTAGTCAGTATCAATGGTCAATTGTTCTAGTTCAATGTTTCAATGATTTTGTTCTGCCCATGCTCCGTGAAACTGCTTTACTAAGATTTTTTTTTTCTTGTTAATCTAAATGTTTCTTTCACATTGATATTCTCAAAAAGCTTGTTGCACTTGTTCTCAACCCACAACTGAGGAATCAATATCTCCAAACCTATGTAAGAAAAATTCAATTATTTGGAACAATGTATAAGAGAAAGCTTAATGATGGAACCCTTGTGGCTATAAAGCATGTCAAGAAGGTATGGTAGTATAATGTTCATCTTTTGATTATTTCACATCACTAGAATTGTCCAATTGTGCTTGAAGTTAAATGATGTAAAAGAAATATGTTTATCATATATAAGCCTGACCATGTATGACTTTTTTTAGTTTGTATTAGTTTTTATTGATTATTCTGATCTAGTGAAGTTTTTTGGCAGGATTTACAAAACAAAAACTTGGCTGAGTTCAAGAATGAAATAAACACCTTGTCGAAAATTTGAAATTGGATGTTGTGGTATAGTATATAGTAAAGTTACTTTTGAAGCTAAGGAAAGTGATTCATTGATGGTAATTAGTTGATTTTTTTTGTAATTTAGTGGATATGTATGAGTCAAGATATTTTATTGGGGGCAAAGTTGGTTCATAGCTACACGTTTATCTCTCACACACACTATGTAGTGTACTAATAAAAATGATCATATATTTTTTTCTTAAAAAGGAATACTATCTACATCAGTTTCTAAAAATTGTCATAGAAAATGTAAAGGAGATCATTGATGAATCATAACATTATCTATCTTTACTCATATTGTGTACGTAAAACAATGGTATTTTCTTGGGCTAAAATATAATTTGATTATGCTAGGCGTAACGAAGGAGTTTGAAGATGGAAGATTTTTCATGGATGAGTTACAAGGATATGATACAAAGACAATGATTGTGGTTTGAGAGGCATTGATAGCAAAGGCATGATGGTGGTTTGGTAATGTTGCGTTACTTTTAATTTTTCTTGTTATCTCCTTTTGCTCTTTTAATGTTTTTCTTATTCCTGTTTCTTTTTCAATCTAATTATTTTTTGTTTGCAAAGTTTTTTTTCAATGTTTTTAAAATTGTACCAGTCATTGAACCGGTCAAGACACCAGTTTAAAGTTTAATGGTTCAACCGTAGTTGAACTAATATTAATAAAATAATACTTCCCTTGTTTCTAATTATAAAACATAATTGACTAATTTACGCTTATTAAGAAAGTTAGTTAATTTAGTTACTAGCATTAAATTTGTCTATAATTATCATATTTTTGCAAATTTATCCTCAACATTATTGGGAACCTATCATCTTTTCCAATCTTCATAGGAGAGAGAAAAGGACAATTCAAGATATTTTAATAAAAAAATAATTAATTCGTAAGAGAGATGAAATGAAATGTTATAAGGGACAACAAAATTTGTTAACTATGTCTTATAATAAGGACGAAGGTAATATTATTTTTTTATGTTAAAACTCTTTTGTTAAGAAATAAAAATAATGTAATATGGTGTCATTAACAATAGTTATTCATTGATATTTTAATTATTTAATTGCTTGAAGTCTATTAAGACAAAAATAATTTAATTCAATAGGTTCATTCTTTCAAATTTTAAATAAAGCTATAAAAAAAATGTATTTTTCATTCTTTTAAATTTTAAAGTTCTATCATTTGAATATGTATCCACTAACTTAATCTAAATACAAAAAATAGTTGGATAAATAATCACTTTAGTACCTGAAAGAGTGTAATTGACTGTTATTTTAGTCCTTGAAATTGTAAAAATTTCAAAATCATCCCTAAAAGTGTAAAATGTTTCTCACTTTAGTCCTCCATTATTTGAGATATGTTAAACATAATGTGTGTGCTTTAATGGCACTTTATTCCTCTTCCTTGCGACAACAACTTCCACCACTACCACCCCCACAACCTTGAGCTCCCTGAACTGCTGCCACTTTGCTACCTTTTTCATTTTTTTGGATTTCTTTTTTAGATCTGGGATTCGTTGCCACTTTTCTACCTCTTTCATTTTTCTGGATTTTTTTTAGATGATATTTGTTGCCTTTCCTTTCATGCATGTGGCTTCTCTTTTTTTGGATCTGAAATCCGCTTCACCTCTTCTCTCTTTCTCCTTTTTCTGTGTTTTTCTGGGTGTGCTATTTTTTTTGGGGGGGAGGGGGGGGGGTTATTTGTTTGTGTTTCTGTTTTTGGTAAAAAAAAGAGGGAATGATGGTTGCAACAGTTTGAGAGAGAGAGAGGAAAACAAGACGAGCTTAGCAACAACAAGATTTTGGAGTTTCACAATGGCACATAGATTTTTGCCATACCAGACTGTTCTCTTCATTGTAACTTTTGGTCTAGGAGGAGAACGATTTATTTCTGCAATCATGTGTGTCAAAATAAACACCTTGGGTGGCCTTGAATATCAGCCCAAGAACACTAAGCTTAACAGCTAAAACCTGTCTTTGTGACTGACCTGGATAAACTCAGATTAAGAATAAAGAGTTGAACCAACGGAGCACTTAAATGCAACTAGCCATGTCGACCTTTTCTACAATTAAACACACACACACACACACAGGAAATACTCTTGTTTGACATTCACATTTCATTGGATAATTTTATTACTAAATTACTTCTTAAACTTTCAATTTTTTTGCTAAACTACAATAACTTCCAACTACTTTGGACAATTCTTCTGTCTTTTTTTATTATTTATTTATAAAAATAATAATGTTCTTTCATATTGCAGAAAATACTCGTTTATTTTCAAGAATGGGATGCATAAGGTCAATCTTTCCCTAACAAGGTTTCTAATGCCCATAGTATACCCATAAAATCCATAGAATGCTAAAATTGACGGTTATTATCATTTCTATTATTGTTTTTCTATGAAACATTTCAGAAAATATATCCCTATTAACAACTTATACTAGAGCTTGTAGGCAATAAGAGGAAAGGAGGATCCCAAGCATAGGAGAAGCGAACAGTAGCAAAACTATTCAAAGGATTGCCATTGATAAGGAGGCAGCTGTCACCTTCTATGGAAAGAATTGATGGGCTAACACTCTCTGAAGTCTTAAACCCTTTGCAAGACAACCTTATCTGGCTTTGTGTACAAGTGCAGTTGTTGATCACAACTACGTTCCACTCAGGTTGGCCTTGTATTACTCTCCCACTTCTTGTAGTGCCAATATTGATGTTGTTTATGGAACACTCACAAGACCCTGATAATGAATTGGATGTATCAAATACGTGAAGAAAGAGGGAGAATCATGGTGAAACCAAAAACGTAAAAGATTTGTTAAAGAAAGAGAATATATATACCTTTGACTATAAGGGTAAGGAAGAGGATGGGAAAAAGGTACTTGAAGGTTGCTGCCATTGTATCCTAGCCAAAGAAGAGCCGTGATAAGTAGCTCTTTGTTGTTCTTTTATACAGAAATTTTGACTTGGCACCTCTTGTAATTGATAAGATTATTCAATGCACATGAAAAAATGTGAAAGTTTTAGTCAAACTAACAGTTTTGAATTAGTAAATGTATGTATCTCAGATTATTAATATTTAATGCGAATTGCTCTTCTTGTAAAACTGTCTTTATGTTATGTATATATCTCAGATTATTAATTTTTAAACCTTTTATGAAAATTAAGTACGTATAAATGCAATTAATGTTATGTATATTTGCATTTAATAAAAGGAAAATGTTAACCGTTGCCCCTATGCATTGGCTAAGACACTAAAAGGAGAAGAGATTTCATTGGGATGTTTAATATTGCATTGTCCATAATTTTTTTTTGTGTTCTCCTATGATTTTTCCAAAAAATACTTAGAGGATGTTTGTTTCACAGACCATCTAGTTATTCCTGAGAATCCAGGACCATAAAAAATTATCCCACGTTCATTATGAGGTTATAAAAGATTGGATACTAGGTATATTTTATTCCTGGGGAATACATAAACTCACATTCTATCAATATTTAGTCCTGACAAAGGAAGTGGGGAAAAATTATTTCCATGAAACACAAATATCTCTTAATGAGTAAAAATCCATATACCCTCATACTAACGACTACCCTCACTACACTCTCATTATTTCTTCATGATACATGCTTAACTTTTTTTTTCAGTCATGTAAATTTAATTCTTGCCTAATTAATGTCACTACTAAAAGCAAGGTTTTTCATGACGGCCAATCAAGGACGGGTACTTAAAAATCATCTTAAATAAAGTCACAGTGACATTTTTGTAATTAAGTGGTATCGTTAACGGCAGTTTTCAAAAAAACCGGCATTAACAATAGTTGGTTTATGGTAGTTTTCAAGAAATTGACTTAGATTCAAGTTGGTCAACGACGGTTTTACAGAGAAACTGTCATCATTTTAACGAAGTAAAATTTTAAAGGGGTTTAGTTTTCCTCTGTGCTCTCACGCCCAACCTTTGCTCCCCGGCCTCAAACATCTTATTATCGCGCAAAAGGCTGTCTTCGTTGAGTGTTGCGTCATCGTGATTTCTTCGTTGTGCCATCGTGCCACGCGACAATGATCTCCATCTTTTATCATTGTCAATGAACGAGCAGTGAACAGTCAATCTCGCTTTCGCCTCTGCCACCCCGCAACCGTATGAACCCAAGTTTTTCGCCAAGTAAAATGCTTTCGTTTTACCAATTACATTTCTAGTTGGGAAATATACCATCCTGCATTGTAGGTTCTTGTGTTTATTGTTGAATGATATTTTTTTTGTCTTTGAAGTATGAACGGACACGTCTCATGTTCCTATTCATTATGCCCACTCTGCCAGTTCTAGACATGTAACAACTAATAAGAAACAGAAGAACTTTAAAATTCGAATACCGATAACGTTACACAACTCATCGGTATTTTCTCATATTTTGAGCAAGGGAAAACTATCACAACAAGAGTAGAACAAGGAAACTGATAACGAAAAATGCTAATATCAATGTCCCCTTATTATAACATTAGTGTTACATAAGCCCCTGCACTTGCAGCTATGCCAAAAAAAGTAGTTTCCATTTGATTAGAAGTGAAGTTGCTCCTGTTGTTGCTAACCTTAATAGTCAATAGTACATGGATTTTCTAGAGCTTTGTCTCTCGGGTGATCACTTGATATGGGAAAAAAAGCCACCATCTATTATAAGTTATACATTCCATTTGGGCAAATATCCAAATGATCTTAAAGGGATTTGTACCAAACTCTCCAATTATGTCTGCACATAATTCTTTCACGGAAATGCATTTTGGATAAGGCAACAACATGATTTAAACTTGACTTAAATTGTTTCACACATCAACGTCTTTTTTCTACTCTAAATATGTTGATTGGAAAAAGTAAAACGTAAAAGTTCTAACTCTTCTGAAGTATAATGCAGCAAATAACATGCATTTGAATTTTCCTACAGACTGCAAAAGTGTATTATACGTATAGCTTAGGAAATCAGTGTGGATAAACATCTAGAACCAATACTTGTTTCCACTGCTCAATTGGATTTTGGAGAAGAAAATCATCCTTACATCCGAAACCAACTTTAAGATTTTGTTATTGGACAAATCCTCAAAGTGAATCTCAGAACTGGTGCATACTTACTTTTCTCTTTTTTGGTCTCAGAGCTTGGTACTAAACTTTGGATCCTAACTATTTTTTTTTTAAATGATGAAAACAAAGTTTGAACCTAGGATTTTGTATATACTTCTCAAACCTTATTAATGTGGTAATTTTCTTTCCTGGTATTCTAGATGAAATTAGGTGATATGCGATATCATATATAATTCTGATTTCAAGTACTTGTACGTGGTCCAGTTATTTATCATATATTTTTATTATCTATCAGTTATTTATCATATAGATATATTTTTTGCTTACTGTTGCCAAATGCATGAGTAGTTTGTTAATCATGTGATAAACATCGGTAACCAAAACAAGTAACTAAAACATTACTAAGCAAGTGTGGATGTAACTTATTTCCTTTTACATTACTAACCAATAGTAGCTAATACTATAATGCAATAGAGAGAGGGAGAGAAAAAAAATTGATAAACGAGTCTTGAGTCTTCACCTCAACAGCTTCAAAAATTGGTGTTGTATTATTAAACCACAAAAAGCATGCAATGCAATTGAGTTAAGGCATTGGAGTGCTCTCTCATATACTAATCGAAAAGAAGCTTGTGTGTGGCCTAGTCTCAAACATCAATGAAAGATACACTGTGCATTCATCATGATGCTTCCCCCCACTAATACCTTGTGATATTCTTCTTCTATTAGGACCAATGGTCACTGTATGGTTTCATTTTGGATGTGTTTTTGTCATAATTTTTCAATCACAGTGATTAGAATTGGAGTTTTATTGTGATTACTAAAATAAAATTCTAATTGTAATTCTTGTAATTAAAAAATTAATGGTAATCCTCCAAAATAAGACTCCAATTGTCATTCGTGTTAGGTTTAACTGATCTTTAATGGAATTATATAAAAGTAGTGCATATGGAACAACTATTTATGAACTTTGTTGATAATAAAAATCTTTATTGTACAAATTATTTTGATAAAACTTGAATTTTGATTAGAAAATAATACTAAAATGGCTTATATTAACTGTCATTTAAATTTTGTCCTTTTATTTTTGGTTAATCATTCATGCGTGAAGCCTATTCTCTCTACTCCTGTTCATTCAGTCGTGCATGGATTGTTTAGCTCCCCCTGGGTCCCTAGATGATTTTATTTCATGTCATGGACAAGGACAAGGGACCCCTCACCAATCCCTTCAGCTGAAAGGGGATGGGGTAACCATTAACAAAAAGTATTTAATTAGCACTAAGAAGCAACAAGATAGAGGGAAAAAAAATGAATGGTTTGGTTTTGGTGCCAAGTGTGTCAAGGGACTAAGATCTGACCTATGTCTTGCTTATAATAGTCACGAAGTTCTTAACTTAGGTTCTTGCAAGAGTCATGACTACTATAGGAGACATGTTTTCTTTTCTTAACTCTTTTAGTATTTTCCTTCTTTCTTCTTTCCTTATTTGTTCCCTCTCATTTTGATTTATTTCTACCCTCTCTTTTCCTTTTTCTTTTCTTTATATTTTTTCTTTCCATAACTTGAGGAAACTTAACTCACCATTAACACTAGATGAATGATGACTCATGTTGGTTCCTAATTTGTGGTTCATTCTTGTTGGGGGTTTGCAAAAGGTAAAAGCTAGGGTTCAAAAGAACTCAAGATAAGTGTGATAAGCAATAAGAAAGTATTATGCAATAACAAGATAAACTAGGCATGACTAGTAAAGAAAATAAGCTATGAAAGTAAGCAAGAAATATAAACTAGGCGGATCCTAAGAGTGTTTGGATGACCACATTTAAGGCTCTCAACAAAATACTCACTATCCTAAGGGAAAATTTCCTAAAATTATTACACACAAATGGAAGTTTGGTAACCTATTGGAGGCTCCCAACACACTTCCAATGAAAGGCCTTTTTGTTACAAAATTTGAAAGCAATGAAGGTAAGTAAATTGCCTATTACAAAGTTACAAAAAAGTCCTCAATTTTGGTGGTTGTTCTCTCTTTGGTGTTTCACTCAATTTGGAGTGTTTCTTAGTCCAATATCTCTTAAGGTGGTTGGCCCTTTGCTTCTTGACTCAAATTCTTCAAGGGATGACACCAATCCTCCTTTTCAATTCCCTATACGGCAACTCACAAACAAGGAAACAAGCAATAACCAAAGACCAAAAAATTAAATGAAAGCTAAACCAATAGAGTTTTAACAAGAAAATTTTTCAAGGATTATTCAACAATTAAAGCAATGAAAAGCACATAAAAGCAAGCTAGGACTCAAAGAGAAACCTAGGATGGCTCTAAAGTTGAGTAAAAAAAACTTACAAAAAAACTCAAGAAACCTCTAGTTTTGGCACTTGTTTTCGCACTACTTTTCAATTGAAATTTTAGAACTAATATTGGTATAAAATAGGCACCAATTATAGAACAAATTTTGAGCCAAAACAACAAGCACACTTCATTTTCACTTTTTTTCCTGGACACAGATTTTCCTGCCAACTTGTGTGATTTTTTCTTATTTTTTCCTTTTTTTCCAGATGTCTAGAAGTTTCAGTAAACATTTCAGCTCAAAATTCGCAGTGACCAATTCTCAGTAATTTTTAAAAGTTCGTATGTTCAAGCTGCCAGCACAGCGATTTCAGAGTTTGAATTTTTTAAGCATGGTATATTGATTGTCTTAGGCTTACTTTCAACCCTCCTATGTATGTTGAACTCACTAGGCTTGTTTACCATAGTTTTAGGAGTTCAATATTCACTTAGGATCAAAATTTCAGCCAGCAATTCAATCACCAAAACTCAAATTCACAATAGACACAATCATAAGGAAACCTAAAAGTTCAAGAAAAGGTTCACAATTAAAGGCTCTCTAAGAATTTTGCATGAGCATGTTAAGGACTAATTAACATGCAAGATTAGACTCAAATAAACTAATAGGCTAAAAGAATTTCATACACTCATGAACAAATGAGTTAGACAAAGAAACAAGAAAAATAAAATTCAACGCAAGAAATCTTATGTGAGAAGTTTCATGACTAGACATGACTTCTATGAAAAAACTAGAATAGGTGAACAAGTCACTCTAGAATTTCGAGGTTTTCTTCTACTTTAATGTTTTTGTAGGAATTTTATGGTTTAGGTTTCAGCCACAAAAAATAGCAAGAAATTTCAACCATAGAACAAGAACAACAGAATTCATGGTTCAAGAACAAGAACAAGAAATTTGAACCATAGAAAATCAAATCTAACTTCTATATCAAGTATAATCGGTGGAAATTCTAAAGAATCATGTTAACAACATTTAGCACAAGACATGTGAGGAGATATATGGAGAAAAATGAAGAAACAACAATGGAGGAGAAAGTAAAGTTAAAAATTAATGGAGGTTTAAGGAACACCTACTTGAATCTCTTGTGCTCTGATTACCACATGATGGAAGCTTGCTTGAGAAGCTTCTATGGAGGCTTTATCTCTGAGCTTCAATGAAGCCCTTCAATGGTGATTTTCAACCATGGAAATGAAGCAAAAGATAAAGGAGAAGAGGTGAGAGGAGACACCATCCACTTGGGAATAAGGCATGGAAGGAGGAGCTTCACCACCAAGAGAATGTCTTGGATAAGAAGCTTAGAGAGTAAGCTTAATGGAGGAAAAAAATGAGAGAAAGAGAGAGGGGGGCACAAAATTGAAGGAGAAAAAGAGGGAGAGAAGTTGAAATTTGAAGTGTGTCTCACAATTTTCACATTCATCAAAGTTATGACAAGTGTTACACATGTTTCTATTTATAGCCTAGGTCACTAACTAAATGAAAGCTTCCTTGAGAAGCTAGAGTTTAACTACACACACTCCCTCTAATAGCTAAGCTCATCTCCGTGAAAAGCTTCCCTGAGAAGCTAGAGCTTAGCTACACACACCCCTCTAATAGCTAAGCTCACTCCTATGTCAAAATACATGAAAATGCTTAGCTACACACACCCCTCTAATAGCTAAGCTCACCCCTATGCCAAAATACATGAAAATACAAAAAAATTCCCTACTACAAAGACTACTCAAAATGCCCTAAAATACAAGGGTAAAACCCTATACTACTAGAATGACCAAAATATGAGGCGCAAAAGAAGGAAAACCTATTTTAATATTTACAAAGAAGAGTGGACCCAACCTTGGCCCATTGGCTTAGAAATCTGCCCTGAGTTTCATGAGAACCCTAAGGCCTTCTTTGGCCGCTGGTCACAACCTACCCTACAACGGGATGATGGGCGAAAAGCCAAAGGAACATCTTCCCAACAAGGAAAACGCATGGGAGTTGCCACCAACGTTTATTCGAGGAAAATGTAAGAAAAACCAAAAAAGTGTTAGCGAATAATGAAAAAAAGGGTTCGTGAGTTGTTTACGCATGAGGAAGGTATTAGCACCCCATGTGCCCGTCACAAGGGACGACAACCTTTAATCAAGTGTGTGCAACATGACTTCAGAATTATTTACTTTTCCCTTTTTATATTTTTTTATTTTTTTGGGGTCGACAAGGGTTTTGCCCTTGCCCCTACGTATCCTCAGGTACGATGAGGAATTCAGAACTACGTAGTTCTTTAAGTCTGAATGTTTGTGTGTTAAATTGATTTTTTTTGAAAGATTTATTTTGATTGCGAACAAAGTGTCGTTTAAGGTGTTGGACCTTGAAATGATCTCAAGTGATATTTGATAAAAAGAAGAGGTTATGAATTGGTTTTATCTTTGTTTTGTTTATTAACTTTCAACCTCTTTAAAGACAACTTTACGGCACTAATGATCGGTTAAGATTAAACTTTACAAAAGAAAAGAGATTACTGACGATAGAAGGAAGTGATGAATATGCACAAAACAACAAAGGGGACCCCTAAGAGTGCATAGATCACATTCAAATCTTAAAATAAACAAAACTAGCCAATGGTCACACAAAGAACACCGAACAAATAACGATGTAGAGATTGATCACAATCGTGATTTGGCAATGCTTCGGCTTTGTTTCCTCTTCTTTCTTCTTCTTCTCACTTATTTCTCTCAATTTCCTTCACTCCTCAATGCTAAAACCCCTTCCTCAGCTCCCCTTCACGCCTATTTATAGAAAAAATGGCACTTGGGATCATGGCAGCTTCCCCAAGCAAGCTAAGACTTACTCCTAAAGTAACTGGCTCGCCCAGGCGAGCTGGTTCCTTCAGCCTGAAGTCATTTGAGGGCCTGGGCGAGCTGGGGTCCAAGAAACTCAATAAAAAGACCCTTTTGCCCCTCTCTTTTGGTATCTTTCACATTCTTGATCAAAACATTGAACGATCATTCGTCTTGTGCGGTAACTGGTGTCAAACAATGCAGTTCGGCTAGCAAGAATCAAAATATCGGTGAATGATAGTCTCTAGACGAAATTAGGGTCTAACACCGCTCTAGCTCAATCCTCTTGGAGTCTTCTATCCAATACCCTTGGGGGGTAGGATTGCATCATTGGTATACATCTATGAATTAGAGAATTTAATGTGAATGTCGATTATGACATGTTTTCTAAGTGTTAAAATTCTTATACTGCTTGTAAGATGCATGATAATGATGATACAGGTATTGCTAGAGATTGCTTATCAGCTACTTCGTAGTTGTAGTGAACAGATTAAAGATTGGGGCTGGATCTGCAACATTCATGCTCAAAATTCTGAATCCTTTAGAAGGTATACCTCTCTTTATTTCTTGCAGAACTTTCATATTTACCTTAACCAAGTAGCTCAAAACATTTTTTTTTTCAATGTCTGGATTTATTTTTGTGAACTTAATTTTTTATCTGTGACATATGCCTTGCATGTTCCATATTACTGACATATGCCTTGCATGTTTCTGAGATTTGCAAGCTTTGGGTCATTTCAAGATCTTGTGTGTAGATATATATATAAGGCAATTATTGTACTATGTTTACTTCATTCTTGTGGCTGCAATCTTGTATATTGAGAAATAGGAGAAAGATGTAGCTTTATGTGATTTTTAATCAAATTCTCATGGTTTTAATGTTAGGAGAGATGTTATTTTCAGGTTCATTCTTATTATGCCTCATGCTAAGTTCAATGTTATCTACTGAAATTGTATTTGCTCTGACCTGATTTTGTTGATGAAAAATGAACAAAATTTTGTGCCCTATGTTTGCATGATTTTCTAGCATGCGCTTAATGTGGTGTCCTTTGTTTTTACACCATACTTCTGGGTTTACTATTGTTTCAAAAAGGTAGAGCACAAGTAATTTCAACTTGTTTAACTGACTTTCATGCTAAAATAATCATTTCTTGTAGCATAAAGCTCTACTCGCATATTATTGTTACATGTCTTGATAGAGTACTGGTTTTCGAAAGATGGCTCACTTTGTGCCACGTGTTTTTTTTTTCTATTTTTATATATATGATCTTGTTTACTATTTGCTTCATTTTTTCATTTTGTCAAATCCTTGCCAAAGCTTTCAACCTTTTATCTTGTCTTGTGAAATCATTCAAGTTCTGCAGCATACTTATGCTGTTATGCATAGAACATTAGCGTTACTAGTATCATTATTAAATTTCATTATCATCAATAGGAAATTCTAAATTGAAATTTCGTTACTATTATTATCTTACCAATATTAAACGCATAAATCCATAATATTCATAAATTTGAGGATGAACTTTTGAAATTGTTTTCATTGTTTATCATTAGTCAGTTGGTTAATGTATCAGCTGATAACTATTTCAATTTTTACTGGTACATTTCTAACTGGAGAATCGATATCATTGTTATGCACCTTGACACATGGAGTTTCTATTGGCAATAGACTTCAATGAGGGTGAGTTGGGCAAATGCAACCAGACAACCAGTTGGTTTTCCATCTTAGGTATTCACAAATGACTCGACTTCTTGTGGTTGTGAGTTGAGGTTACATCCAAAGTTCCAAATAATGACATCAACTATTAGTTTGGCGTATAGCATATGAATATATGAATGGATATATTTTTCATGTTGATGTTTGGTAAAAAATATACTCTTGTCTCCATGAAGTTTCTTTGAACCTTCGGTTTCTCTTTTCAGCTGATATATGGGGAATGAACTAGGAAAAGTAAGTTTGTACTTTCATCACCTCAAAAAGAATAATATATGACAATGTTTCTCCCCTACTCCTTGCCCCTTTTCTTAGTGGCTTCACCCCATCCAAAATAAAGAAAACCAATAATTTTATACAAAAAAGATTGCATGCCAGCAATATTGTCTTGCACTTGACAATAATTCCATGATATTTCTGAATGTGTCCATATTTCACATTTAAAATATTTGTTACTATTTCTTTGAGAAGAAACTCTAGAGGTATGGTACTAATGCAACTTTCACTTATGTCACTAAATCTTGTGACTATTCCCCTAATGAACCTAGATTTTTTTGGTTTGGGGGTTGGGAGGGAGAGGTTCAACCATTGCATATTAATGAATCTAATGAAATAATATGAGAAGCTCTCTCTCAACTTGCCTTCAATCGAGAGCTTTGTCAGAGTCTCAGTTGCTATTTTCGACATTGTTTACATCAAAATTCAAATTACCACATGATGGTTTAGAACTCAGATGTATGCCAAATTCAAATTTTTAAAGTACATAATTTTACTATTCCTAGTGAAGAATGGTTTGGGAATACCATTGTGTTTTGTCATTTTAATTCTAATTTGTGTTTGAAATTAGTCTCATGTATGTACTTTTTTCATCTTAGGACCCTTCTGAATTTGAAAGTTGTTGGGTGGGGGAAGCTCTATTAGTACTTTTTTTTCCATCCTATGTACTTGTGGGTAATTCTTTTTGTAATTTGAAAACCATTGTTGTTTATTAAGCTCAGAGACAAGATTTTACATGCTTTTTTTTAACATTTACATAGTTATAAGAATGTTATCACCAAAGCATGGCCAATCTTGTTTCAATTTATGCAAACTAGATTTTTAGTTCAATAATCTTGAGGTTCCTTTTGTTCTATGTTAGTTTTGTCACAATCTTTAATTACCTTTCATGATCACAGGTTGTGTGAAATATGTGGTGAGACTGCAAAAGAAGGTTTGATTTTATGAGGTGATGCTACGTGACAATCACATATTCATTTCTCCAAATAATTCAATTAATTAATGAACATTTTATATTTATTCTATTTCCAATAAAATCTTTAATCAATTCAATTGTACTTACCAAAATCTAGAATTGATCAACATTAGGGTCAATGTGGCCAACAAGGGCTCCACGATCCCGTACGTCGATTATAATTACCCTTTGTTAGGAGAACACGAGGGAGGGACCTGCAAAACAAAGGACTTCAATGCTCAAGTAAGTGCGTGAGTCAGTTGAGAATGGAATCAAAAAGGTGAGATAGAACCTGGTATTTATAGAGTGAGATACGAGCTTTGAATCCTTGTTTGTAGGGGTTGTTACAGTGGTATAACAACCCTTACACATAATTCCTAGCTTGTAGATAATAGCTAGTAGATAAGTTGTGACTTATGGATAATTTGTCTCTTATAGATAGTTGAGTACTTGTTGGCCCAGTAGCCTAACACTAAGGGCGATGTGTTCGGCTCCTATGCGAGGGTGGACGTGTGTATTGGAGTGCCATGTCACTTGCCACATTCATTTTGTAGACCCTGGACAATACATAAGCCCCCCAAGCTCTAAGCCAACTGGTTGGCGAAAGAGGTTACCTAGTGTCAAGAAAGATTGTCATGTGTCGAGGGAGATTGTCTGGTGTTGAGAGTAGTAGCCCTGAAAAGTAGGAGGGTTGTGAGTTTGTCGAGCCCCTCGACCAGGACAAGTGTTTTCCAAGCTACTTATATTAAGTTGTCCTTGAATCTCCTTGCCTTCTGCTCGCGATCGTTGCAATTTCCCTTTCTCCTTTGTTTGTCTTCCTTGCTTTAAGGTACATTTTCCTTCAACCATGTCTTTCATCTTTGATTCTGCCATGGGTTTGGGCAAAAAGTGACTTTGGTGGTTTGATTCAACAACCCCTAGTGGAATGAGGGGCCATCCAATCGGCGACTCCTCCTTGGAGGGGGCACGCCATGAAACTTCTGACAGCGAGCCCACTTCCTCCGAGAGGTTAGTGGACTCGTGTCGTGTTGGCAGGGGTGTTTCTCGTCCCCGTAGAAGGGCGCGACCTTCTGTTGCATCGTTGGGGCAGTGATAAGGAGTGGCAGTGGGGATGTTAAGTCCCCCCCCCCCCCCCCCGTAGCAAGTATAGCCACAATGATGGATCGCCAACGTCCCTTCGATGCATTAGGGTGTCAACTGAAGTTGGCCAACCAAGAAGACTTCTGCAAGATGGTTTTTTAGGCTTGTAGGAGTAATGGAGTGATGATTTCCCTTTCTAAAGGTGGCATCCAGTTGTCCACCCTTCTTTCTTATGTACCGCTGTCTTTTTGAAGTTCTGGGTTTGCTTCTCCCCCCTAGACTCTTTTCAATGTGCTATGCTAGAGCATTTGAATGTGGCATCCTCCCTGCTTCATAACAATAATTAGGCGATGGTGAGGGCCTTCGAGGTCCTATGCCCCTTTTTCAATATCCGGCCTAGTGCGTTGGTGTTTATTTATTTATTTCAAATAAATTTAACGAGGAAGATAGGTTGGGTGTCCCTCAATAGTGTGCCCAAGAAGTTGTTCTAGTTTGACTCGAACGTGTTTTCAAGGTCTTTGTGATGGATGTCGTGGCAGATGGATTGCCATTGATGTTTATTTGAGATGGGGAACCCCGCTTCCCATTTTACTGGCTGTCACACCCTACCAGATTCAAGTCTTTTGATGAGGATCTGTTGACCATAGTGGAGAGGGTTGACAAGGCTATTCTAGATCAATTTTCAGTCTTATTGGATGCTCGGGCAATCTTGTCCCTTCCTTCGACGAACAATCCTCTCTCTGCCTTACATGGTAAAATGTTTTACCATGGGGGATAAACCTTGTTGCATTTTTTCTTGTTTTGTAGATATCATGGGAGATTTCGCATGGAAACCCTTAGTTAAGCCGATCGGACCTATTGGTGGTGATATGTCTTCTTTTGCTGCGAAGAATAGGGTCAACCTACTGCTAAGGTTGACCCTAATGATGATGAAGTTTTGAGGTCACTCCAATGTCTTCTTAGACCATGAGGAAGCGTGACGGCGGTGTGCCAAGCTGTAAAAGGTCAAGGGCCCTTTTCAGCCTCCGAGTCATGAAGCAAGCTATTGGGTTTATGACCAGTTTGGGTTGCCCCTCTTCAGTTGGTTCTCAAGGTCTGCCTTTGACTCCATTGGTTGTGCACGCTACAACTGCTCTTTTGGAGCCACATTCTATTTTGGCACCCTCTGCTTCTCCTTCTTCCACTATTATGACACTTCTTAGTGCTGGTGTGATGACTACAAATTTCTCAGCGGACTTGCCTCCTTCCTCTCTAGCCTTGCCAGCTTCAGTTCCTATTGCCTTGTCATGGCGACGCGTACCTCCTCTTCTCGATCAAGTGTCTACTTAGACCATGCTTACACTTCACGAGACACAAGTTCAATGTGGGGCGTGGGCTACAAACCAGAACACCGGCTTGTTGAACAGGTGGCCTCGATAACTTAAGAGGGGGGGTGAATTTAATCCCCTTTTAAATGATATGTGATAGATTTAGAATGTAGAGGAAGAAGCAACAATCAATTTAAAAATGTTCTTTAAATATGCAAGACAAAGTAAATTGCAATAAAATAAACGAGATAAGGGAAGAAATAATTGCAAACTCGATTTATACTGGTTCGGCCACTTCCCGTGCCTACGTCCAGCCCTCAAGTAACCTGATGTAGCTCCATGAGGAGCTTGTAAGCCTTGGATCTTCTTCATCAATGGAGTCCTTTGCTTCTTGAATATCAATGACAGCGGAATGGAGACGGAGGAAAGGTGATTGGAGACGCCACTTCAAGGAGAAGATTAGTCAAGAACAAGCTCACCACCATAGGAAGTCATAGATAAGAGCTTGAAGATAGGAGAAGATGAGTGGGGGGAGTGGGAGAGAAGGGGCATGAAATTTATGCCTCAAATGAGGTCTGAACTTTAAATTGTAATTTCTCAAATGATCAAAGTTGAAAAAATGCACACACAAGGCCTCTATTTATAGCCAAAGTGTCACACAAAATTGGAGGAAAATTTGAATTTCTATTCAAATTTCACATGAATTTGAATTTGAATTTGTGGAGCCAAAATTTCACTAATTATGATTAGTGAATTTTAGCTATGGTTTAGCCCACAAATCCAAGATCAAGTCCAAGATTCTCCACTAAGTGTGTTTAGGTGTCATGAGACATGTAAAGCATGAAGGGCATGCACAAAGTGTGACTATATGATGTGTCAATGGGGTGTAGCAAGCAAATTCTCACCTCCCCCTCTAAAATTTAATTGGATTGGGCTTCTCCCAATTCAATTAAATTTCTCTCCCAACACACACACATCAAATAGTGCACTTAATGCATGTGAAATTACAAAACTTCTCCTAATACAGAAACTAGCCTAGGTGCCGTAAAATACAAGGGCTGAAAAAATCCTACATTACTAGGGTACCCTCCCTACAATATGGAGCCCTAAATACAAGGCCCAAAAATAATGAAACCCTAATCTAATATGTAAAAAGATAAGTGGGCTCATACTTAGTCCATGGGCTCAAAATCTACTCTAAGGCTCATGAGAACCCTAGGGCCTTCTCCTATGTCTCTAGCCCAATCTTCTTAGAGTCTCCTAGCCATGACTTTGGTTATGGGTCCCATCCTTGGGAGGATGTCATCACAACCTACTTGAGATTTTCCACTATCCTTGTAAATCCTTTACAATCTTTGAACACACCTTGGGATCCCTCACCCTTGTGTTCGAGTTTCTCACACGCCAAGAGACAAACAATCTCCTGATTACAACTGAGTTTTATAAGATGAACAGAATGATTTCTCTCTTTTAGAGTAGATGATACAACTTGAAGATTCTAGCAAAATTCTCAATAATTTGCAAGAGTTTGGCCAAAGATGTTTAGAGAGGTTTTGAAAGTTAAGTTCTCTGAGAATTCTCTTATTTTCGAAGTAAGGACACACACACACACACACACACACACACACACACACACACACACACATATATATATATATACCCATTGTGCCTATTCAAAATAGTTTGAAGAGATATGTCTTTTCAAAAGATTTTCTGAAACTTTTTCACTAGCAATCGATTACATGACACTTGTAATCGATTACACAGTCATATCTTTGAAGGGTTGTGACTTTTAAATAGTTTTTCTGAATTTTCAATATGCCATTTTTCAAATAATTTTGTGTCGTTGGTTCATCAGTTCCAAATTTTCTATATGTCATTTTTCACAAATACTCTAGTAATCGATCACACGAACCTGGTCATCAGTTACTAGTTCAAAAAGAGATTTTTGAACTAATTTAACTTTAATAAAAGAATTTTGACAGTAAAGATTTTGAGGCCAAACTATAGCAATCAAAGTGAGATTCTTTTAACAAATTTACTAAGTCCTTATCTTAGATTTTCTTGATCTTGTTCTTTGACTTGATTCAATCCGTGCTCATCAAGTAAACTTTTGACATCATCAAAACATGCATGATATACATTCACATTCTCCCCCTTTTTGATGATGACAGCCATCTTTAGATAAGGAGTAAAGAGAGAAATAATAATATCCATTTGTGTCGTTCACTCCCCCTTGATTTTTCAATGATTTCTTATATGAAAAAGTTTAAGATTTGATGAAAATTTTAAATATAAAAACTTTTTCAATACTTTGGATTGAAAAATGGATAATGAGTCTTTTATGATGAGCCCTTGCGCCTCTTTGACTTCCATTTGGTGAAGTTTTAGAAAATTTCAATCGGTGGGTTTTGTAGAGGATTCAAATAGAAGAATTTCGCACTTTGTTTGAAGCGATTTGGTGAAGAAATGAAGAAGATATGAGGATTTGAGGTTTTTAGGATGTGGGGCGCCGTTAGAGAGACAAAGGAGAGATGAGTGTTCTGAACTTAGAGAGAGAGAAAATTTGTATTTAAAGACAGGGATGACGGAATGTAAATGATTACAAGCATTATAATGTAACTTCCTAACTATCTGGTAATCAATTATAGATCTATTGTAATCGATTACATGCTTAAGAAATAATAGACTAACCTTCTAGTAATCGATTAGGAACCTATGGTAATCAATTACAACCTTATGTTTTAATGGTAATCGATTACACCATTATGGTTCCCTGGTAATCGATTACATACTTAATGTAATCGATTACATTCCCTCAAATCATTAAATATATGAAGAGGAAAATATTATATATAATTTTCTGGGCTAGGAATCTAAAACAGATTGGTCAATAATCCCTAATTCTCATCTAATGGTAAAGAAGTTTTCTTTGGGTAGAGGTTTTGTAAAGATATCGGCCAATTGATTTTTTGTTTCAACAAACTCTAGTACACAATCACCATTTTGAACATGATCTCTAAGGAAGTGATGCCTAATTTCAATGTGTTTTGTTCAAGAGTGCAAAATAGGATTTTTGGATAGGTTGATTGCACTCGTATTGTCACAACGAATAGGAATGTGATCAAGCATTAAACCATAATCAAAGAGTTCTTGTCTCATCCATAGGATTTGTGCACAATAACTTCCAACAGAAATATATTCCGCTTCTATAGTTGATAAGGCAACACTATTTTGCTTTTTGCTATGCCACGATACTAGTGCAGAACCAATAAAGTGGCAAGTAATATTAAAGGTGTTGCTAACTCCATACTCCTCTGGGAGGTCTAGCCTATAAGCATTGTTCTTGATCCTCTCTAAGACCTGAAAAGGGCCATCACCTCTAGGGCTCAATTTGGACTTTCTCTTAGTAGGAAATCTATCCTTCCTAAGATGGAGCCAAACCTAATCCCCTTTATTAAGCACCACCTCCTTCCTTCCTCTATTGCCTTTAGCTGCATACACCTTTATTTGGTTCTCTATTTGGTTCCTAACCTCTCATGTAATTTCTTCACAAACTCTGACCTAGATACCCCTTCTTAATGTATAAAAGAAGTGTCAAGTGGAGCGGGAATTAAGTCAAGAGGCGTTAGAGGATTGAACCCATAGACAACCTCAAAAGGTGACTACCGAGTAGTTCTATGAACCCCCCCCCCCCTATTATAGGCAAAATCCACATGAGGAAGGTACTCATCCCAAGACTTGTGATTGCCTTTTAGGAGAGCCCTTAACAATGTGGAGAGAGATCCACTACCTCTGTCTGCCCATCAGTCTCTGGGTGACAAGTGGTGGAGAAAAGGAGCTTAGTTCCTAGCTTAGCCCATAAAGTTTTCCAAAAATGGCTAAGGAACTTAGCATCTCTATCAAACACAATAATAGTCTTAGGTAAACCATAAGGCCTCACAACTTCTCTAAAAAAAAGTCTTGAGATGTGACTAGCATCATCTACCTTGTGGCATGGTATGAAATGTGCCATCTTGCTAAACCTATCCCCCACCACAAAGATAGAGTCTACTCCCCTCTAGGTCTTAGGGAGCCCAAGGACAAAGGCCATACTTATATCTACCCAGGGTGCAGATGGAGTGGGTAAGGGTGTGCAATACATCACCCTAGACTTGGCTTGTAAACAAGCCATACACCTAGTGCAATACCCATGGAGATCTTTTGTCATACGGGGCTAAAAGAATTTTTCCTTGAGGGAGACAAGAGTCTTATCAATTCGAAAATGCCCCATTAGTCCACCCTCATGGCAATCCTTGACCAAAAACTTTCTAATGGATCCTTGGGGTATACAAAGCCTTCCCTCCTTGAACAAATACCCGTTAGCAATGTAGAATCCATCTTGGGCCTTGTGCCCATAACTAGCATAAATGGGAGAGAAGTACTCATCGGAAACGTGCAATTCCCTTATGTTATCAAATCCTAAAATTTGAGCTCGAAGGGAAGAAAGCAACGTGTGTCTCCTAGAAAGAGCATATGCAACCACATTTGTCTTTCCCTTTTTGAATTTGATAACATATGGAAATTTCTCTAAGAATTCTACCCATTTTGCATGCCTCTTTTTTAACTTGCATTGCCCTCTAATGTACTTAGGTGATTCATGATCACTATGAATAACAAACTCCATGGAAACAAGGTAATGTTCCCAAGTTTAGAGGGTTCTAATTAAGGCATAAAGCTCCTTATCATATGTGGGGTAGTTGAGAGCGACACCATGAAGTTTCTCACTAAAGTAAGCAATAGGGTGCCCACGTTGCAACAACACAGCTCCCACACCTACACCAGAGGCATCACACTCTAGCTCAAAAGTTTTACAAAAGTCAGGAAGAGCTGGAACGGGTGCCTTGGTGAGCTTTTCTTTGAGAAAAGCAAAGGCTTGCTCTTGTCTCTCTCCCATATTAATGCCACATTCTTCTTCACCAACTCATTGAGTGGCGAAGCAAGTGTAGAGAAATTAGAAACAAACCTTCTATATAAACTGGTCGACCCATGAAAGCTCCCAATATCTCCTACACTTTTTCGGGTGGGCCACTTTTGGATGGCCTTGATTTTCTTAGGGTCCACTTGGATCCCATTTTTGCTAACCACAAAATCTAAGAAGACTACACTATCGACACAAAAGGTGCATTTATTTATACAAGCAAATAGAATATGTTTCCTAAGAACTAAAAGAACCTACCATAGATGTCCTAAGTGATCATCTAGGTCCCTAGTATAGACTAAGAAATCATCAAAATAAACAACTATAAACCTACCTATGAACTCCCTTAGGACATGATTCATTATCCTCATGAAGGTGCTTGGTGCATTAGTCAGCCTTATGATTCATTATGCGGGGTGCATGAGTAGGCTGAACACCATATACCCTTTGGGCCTCCAAGTTCGCTCACTCGACAACAAGCGTGTGGTTTCCTACAAGATGCGTAAGCTATCTCTCTCTGTCTTATTTATCTAAAGAACACATGTATTATTTTCTTATATTTGGATGGTGGATTTTCTAATGAGGATTGCTATATACATAAATTATATACTTACATTTGTGACTCTGTTGTCTCTCCTGTTAGCCTTGGTAGCTTCCTCTTGTTCCCTTGGGGCCAACTTCAATTTTTTGCAATATAATATTTGTTAAGCTCAGATCAATTCAATTTCCTCTTTTACTTTTGTTTAGAGTTTCTTAAGCTCAACCTCATTGGATTTATTCTCATGCTGCTCGATGGAGATTCAGTAATTATTGACTCTCTTGCCATTATTATGGTCAGACTCAGTCACTCATTCCCTCTTCTTCTCAGTCTCACATCCAATATTTGGAAGATAAGTATCCTGACCCTCCTCTGCTTCCTCATGATATTCACCAAAGAGCCATCAATTTCCAAGTACTACTACAATTGTTTCAACTTTCAAAACTATATTTATATTTATTTCACTAACACTTCCCTTCTCTTCTAATCATTTTCATAGGTTGCCACTATTGTTTCCTCATCTATACAACCTTTTCAAAATTATACTATAGTTGTACATTTTAAGTTTCCTTTTTCTTTCTTTTTATTTAATAATAAAACATATGTAGATGTTACCTTATTGCTCATTTATTTCTATTTTTTTTAATCAACTTTATTCTTGATGCTAGGGTGTGTATCATGCATTTATTGTCAATTTGTTATGTTCCTTTTATATTTGTAGAAGTACATAGGGCAAAAAGTTGGCGTTGATGAAAAACTTCCTTGGACCCAAAGTGTAATTGGAAAAGGCTCCGTATGGGTGAGTTTAAATTAAAGTATCAGTGCTTCATTTCTTCCCCCTGGTAGTTAACTACTACATTTCAACTATGAAATATATTTTGTCTGCATTCTTAAAGTCTAAATTTATGTGTTTATTTAGTTTTTCAAGTATTAGGCTGAGTTAGTTAATTTCTATAGTTAGTTTTTTTTTGTTAATAACTGCTTGACAGTTTCCCTGTTAGAGTCTAAGTTATTCTTACCATTCATAATATCATGTATCTAAGGAATCCTTGTACCATTGTTTCCAATAGTGAATACAAAATTCAATTTCTTTACATCAGTTAGAATCAATAGAGATCATTTCTTTTTTCTTTTTGATTATTCAATCCCTTCAAGCTTTTCTTTGAGAACTGTCAAACATTTATTAACTGAAAACTAATAAACTAAACTTCAATATGATTTTCCTCTTTACTGTTATTTTTTTAATAAAAAATATCTTAATTCATTCATTTACTTTCAATTTAACTTTTATTTCTCTTTAATTATGCAATACAAACTATTTTTGTATTTTTATTACATTTTTAATTCACTAAAATTATACCAAAAAAGTGTGATGGTTGGAAAAATCAAAACAGAAAACTATTATAATGAAATTAGATGATATAATATGATTTGGATGTATAATGTGAGCTGAAAATGTCACATGCAACGAGGCTTCAACCACGGTGTGATCGCAAGTGCAGCATTATGTACACGTAACCAACCTAATCCCAAATATTTTTTCTTCATACTTATAATTCTATATATCGATATTTCATGGATGGATAAAAAAAGACAAAATATATTTTGTCTTTTGGCCTAGTATATGTGTTTGTTTGAACAATTGAACTAATTCAATGATATGTTGTTTAAATTAATAAAGAGATATGAAATATAACATATCAATATGAGAGTGAATAGTTAATTTTTGTTATAGTTTACTTAATAAAAAATAAAAGCAAAAAGTTTATAAAAAAAATTAGACTAAAATGATAACTTAGTTTATGTTTTGTCTTTGTTATAATAGTTATAGATTATAGAGAACGTGGTTTATTGTTTATAATTGTCAATTGTTCTCTTCGTACAATGCAAAAGTCATTAAATTGGTGATGAGTGATGACATGAAGAATAATGAAATATACTTATTAGTTAGGAGATAGATGGCACTAATTCAATTGAAGATGTTACACTACTTGTACGATGTGGTAGCAGTTGTTCTAATAGGAGCCAAGGTAATATTTTTGCTTGTATTTGTCTCTAAAAAAATTGTTCTAACAAGAGCCAATGTAATTTGTCAATGAAGGAATTGGACAAGAGGTTCTAGGCCTCCCAAACTGATACTGATTTTGGCAATGTTTCTTTCTTGTGTGTAGCTATGATGGTATATTCTAAGACAGTTCTTAACTAAAAACTGTCTTAAAATAGTACCCATCTAAGAATGTTTTTATCTAACAATTGACTTAGAATGATACTCTTCTAAGATTGTTCTTTGAAAAATCATCTTAGAAAAGGGTATCCTTCTAAGACAGTTCTTAACTTTAACCGTCTTAGAAGAGTGACATTCTAAGACGGTTCTTGTTAAGAACCGTTTTAGAAGGATACCCTTTTCTAAGACGGTTTTTTAGGGAATCATCGTCAAAAGTCAAAAATTTTAATGACATTGGCTTCAAAGATGGTTCATAGAAGGTACTTTACAATCGTCGTAGAAGACCTTTTTTCCAGTAGTGAAGTGATTGATATGATTATGATTGAGAGGTTTTTTTACTCTAGGTCAGCTAAAGGATTCCACATGGCCAACATTTTTAGACTAGGTTATTTTCCTTCCTACATTAGATTAGATAACACATGGTGGAGGGAGGGAGCAAGGTTATACAATCATTCCTTCTAGCAGGTGCCAACTATGTGGACAAATTGCAAACTATTTGGATAAAAGCCACTCTCGATCAATCTAGGTATTTTGTTTGCATGGTTTGTTAACAATCTGTTAGTGGATGTTCAGGGTTCATTGCCAATCTCAAATCTATGAACTACAAACTTTGTTTAAAGCTGTTGTAATTTTTTATTTCCTTTTTATTTTTAAAAATATGTCTTTTTGGATTTGAGATTTTATGGATTCATAATTTTATTTTTAATTGTCGCAATTCAATGACTGGAACTGAAGATGTAGGATCACAGGTTCTTTGGATTTTGTAATTTTCATATACTTTTTTTTTAAAATTTTTTCTAGTAAGAAAACGATGCCTAATGTGGTATTCATGTGTTTTGTTGCAGGTACTAATCTCAACTAAAATCAAGCACCTAATTGGTATTTAAGTAACGCAAAGCATCTAATATGATAGACATTTTGTGTAGTAACTAGTGCAAATGTTTTGATATTTAGTTTGGATGAGTCTTAGATACTTTTTGTGTAGTTATCTAGATAACTAGTTATTCTATAAAACAAACTTATATGCATTGACATATTATTGATAAATAGTCAACTCAATAATTATGTATTATTGTAAATGTTTTGATATTTTGTTTGGATGAACTTGATACTTGTTTTGATAAATTTTATAAATTAAAAAAAATTATTGTTTATCAAGTCAATTTGTATTGATAAATACAATGTAAAATTTATTGTTTATCAAGTAAAATTTTTATTAAATGAATTTTAAAAAATAAAAAACAAATGCTACAATAGTGACTGATTTTGAGACTAAGGTATTGAACTAGTCGCTAATTTATGCTATTAAATTAATGAATACTAGTGTAGTTGTTAATCATTGATAATCAATAATTGAAATAGTTGCTTAAGACCAATCACAAAAACAGTCGCTAAAGATTGATTGCAGAATCAGTCACTAAAGACTAGTCACTATGGAATAGTCACCAAGATTATAGCGCCTAAGCAAGGTTAGTCGTTGATCTATATAGCAACCCATTTGCGTACCATAGAGACTGATTAGCGACCGATTTTCCTACCATAGCGACTGACTTATCAATGCTATTCACCTATTTTCTTGTAGTGAATCTTGCTTCTATTAATGTGTTGAATGACACTCTCATCCCTTTAATCCCTAAAGTGGAACTAGTTGTGTCCATTAGCGTCTCTTACAAGACTATCACCAAAATCCTGGCTGGGTGGTAGAGACCTGTCATCGAAACTTTGATCAATCCCTATAAAAGTAGTTCCATCCCAACGGGAACAATGGTGACAATATTATCATTGCCTAAGAGATGATCCATACAATGCAAAATAAGAGAACTGGCAGGAAATGGATGATGATAAAGGTGGATTTGGAGAAAGCCTATGATAGGCTTAAGTGGGATTTTATTTACACTACTATGAAGTACATCGTTCTTCCCGAGAACATTACAAATATGGTGCGGCACTGCATTTCATCTTCAAGGATGAGGGTACTATGGAATGGTGAGATGCTGAACTCTTTCACTCAATTTCAAGGAGTCCGACAATGTGACCCGATTTCTCCATAAATATTACTTCTTTGCATAGAAAGCCTTTTTCATTTAATAAATCATGCGGTGCAACATCTGATTCAGGTATTGAGAAGTGGGCCTAATATTTCATATCTAGCCTTTGTGGATGACCTTTTTCTTTGAGCGGAAGCCAATGTCTAGCAAGCCCGAGTTATCAAGGAGGTTATTTGACTATTCTGTGACAGTTCTGGCTAGAAGGTAAGTGGGAAAAAAACTAGAGTCTTGTTCTCTAGGAATACTTGTAATTCGTTACAAAATGAGATTGCCTTGGAGTTAGGATTTCAATGCACCATGAATTTGGGAGAGTATCTTGAAGTTCCCCTCCACCACAAGCGAGCTTCAAAACAATCATTCCAGTTCATTATGGACAAAATTAATTAGCGTTTGAGTGATTGGAAAGCTCTAAATCTCTCCTATGTTAGTCCTTAGATGCTTGCGAAATCACTACTAAAAATGGCGTATTCTACCACACGTAATTAAAGTCGGTTTCTTGAAACCGTTTTTGTTTAAGGCAATGGCAGTTTTTGTAAATAGCAATAACATTTTAAAGACGGTTTTTTCCAAACCACTTTTATTTTATATTATTCAAGCACGGTTTCGAGAAAAACCGTCTTTAAACTTGTGTAATTTTGAATTTAAATGCCGACCTCTTTCTTGATCTCCTCAATCGCTTCAGTGATTTCCAATGCCTTTTTCCTTTCCCCAATGTAATGCCTCTTCCTCTTCCCGAAACTCTCTTTCTCAGACACACTCTCTTCTTCTTGCTATTCCTTCCTCGTCATGGAGACGCGAGTGTTGTCTGGCGCTGGAACCTTGTCCTCCCTCCCTCACCTCCACAAACCGCCGCGGGAGGTCGACGCCGGCCCCTCCCTCGACGCTGGACCCTCCCTCGTCGCCCCTCCCTCGTTCCCCTGTCTCCATAACCAACCAACCATACATTAACACCAACATTGAACCTCGCTCACTCACTCTCTTCATAATTTCGAGATCTGAAATCGAAACTGAAACTGAAACCGAAGAGAGAGAGAGAAAAAATGAGGGAGCCATCGTCAGTGGGATTCGAAGGCAACGACGTTGTTCCACCGCAAGCTCTTCTCCAGAGACTGAAAGACTACGATCAAGAACACGCTTTCGCCCTCTGGTACGAGCTCTCTTACGAGGAACGCGAGTTTCTCGTCAAGGACATTGAGGTAAGTTTTATTCCTTCCTATCCAATTCCCTCTCCTCCCCTCCAAATTCGCCTCCGATTCGAGTTCGGAACTTCAGATTTGCGAATCGTATTTGTCTCATTTTCCAATTTCGGATCATTTTGACCTCCTTATTGTGTGATTTTTGTTTGTTTTGTTTAATTAATATGTTGCATGTTGCAGAGTTTAGATCTTTCAAGAATTGACCGGATTATTCGGTGCTCGCTGCGATCTCAAGGTCTGGATGTTAATTAGTGATTACGTGTTTGTTAATTGATTGTATCGAATTCTTCTCTTTACGTGCATGTATGTTGATTAACGATTCTGTGTTTTGCCGCGTGTAACTAAATTGCGATTGCTTTCAGGACTGCCGGTGGCGGCCATTGAGCCTGTGTCGGAGAGCAGTGTGTCGACGGTGGTGGAGAGAAGTCAAGAGGATCGAGAGAGATGGTGGAAAATGGGATTGAAGGCCATTTCTGATGGCGAATTAGCTGTATTGCTTTTATCTGGTGGCCAGGTATATTTTATTCTATTTTTTATGAACATATACATATTCTTCTTGATGTTAGGCCAACCTGTGAGAGAGAGAAGGCACGTGTGGCTAGGTCTTTGCACGTTCCAATGTTTGTGGAGGACACTGATAACAGTCCAATAACTCTACTTAAGAAGTGGGTGCATTTTTTGTTGGTGTTAAGCAAAACTGGGTATTTTATTTATTTGTTTAGTTTTTTAATGTTTTTCATTGATGAATTAGTAGTTGTATTGTTGTGCTTTCGGTAAGATAGTTCTGCTGGGTTAAAGTAATAGGGTATTCAAGGGTAACAGAGGAGAAGACACGGTGTTGCTTTCAAATTGTACAATACTGTTGTGGATCTTCTTTCTCTTTTGTTGATTAAAGTTTACAATTTACATTAACAAATGAGTTGAACCAAGACTCCTGTTATGGATTGGAGTTTACAACTACTATGTACTAATTGCTAAGTAAGATGGTGGGTTAAAATTTTGAGGATGATTAAGTTGGAAGGTATTGGTGGTTGTTTTAGACTTGTTTTAGACTTTTGCTATAATGTGTAAAATAAACTCATTTTGTGCATGTGAAGTGCAGCAGGTGCCTTTTATCAATTGTGTAATGTCTTGTTGTCTCTTTAGTTTTGCGGAATTAATAAATTCAGATTTTAAACTAGACATTGTCATGTATACATTTGAAGGTCTTTTTGAGGCAATTTTTTGTTCTGATCTTTGAATGATTGCACTCTGAACTTTAGTTTGAGTCAAATGTTTTATAAAAAGCTAATAACAAATATATTTTTGTTGGTGGGCCCAAAGCATAAGCTTTAACCTTGAGCTAGTGTATACTAGTGCCAAAGAATGGTATGTGAGGATAACTGCATTTAGCTGATGCTGCAGAGCGTGGATTTTAGGCTGCATTGCTTGGGAAAACATTGGTGAGATTGTTTGGCTTGATGTGCTCGAGGGAAATAAACTGAAGCTCTCATTGTTATTGGTGCTCCAGTTTAGATTGCTTTTATTAAAACTCTTTAATGTCTTTCCCTATTTTAAAAGAAAAAATAATTCCTGATTTTTAATATTACTTTATTAGTTTATTTGTGACGTAGCCTCATAGCTCGAATAATTAATGGAATTTATAAATGCTCATCTTATTAAAATACAGCCTAAATATTTAGATATTATTAATTGTTAGTAACTTTTACATGAACCCTATTGGCTATTATTAAATTTGACGCTTCATTTTTTATTCTTATAAAGTGATATCATACTCCCTTTTTTCATGAAATGTGTATTTTATATATATATATATATATATACATGCTAAGGTGGAATTTAGACTAAGATTCTAGAGGTTGAAGTGTGACATGGGCTTTGCTGGTTTATAGATCTCCAAAATAAATAGTATTTATCTATGTACCTTAAAGTAAGTTAGGGATAAAAATAGCAATTTCATAGAGAATGAAAAACAATGATTTTAGAAGAGTTAAAACCAAAGTTTACTCATTTTATATAGATTAAAACAATTATTTCGTATTTCATATTTTTTTTACAGGAACTATACTTAAAAAATAACCACTCATTTTAATTATTAGACTTAAACTCATACTTAAACCTTACTAAAATTGCAAGAAATATGGATATAAGCAGTTAATGCAAGACTAATACTCTAATTGCAATACTAGCTAGTTAATACTAATACACTAATTGCAATCGTAGATCAATAGATGTTATTGTATACAGTAGTAGTTTCTAACTTAATCCAACATGATTTCATTTCTTTTATTAACAGATCTTGGAATCAGTTATTGGTTATATGATAATAAGAAGACAACGTCATTAATAATTATTTTACTGAGAGTATATATAGTGGATGTGAATTAAATTATGGATATCCTACAAGATTCCATCAACTTCTATCTTAAAAGTTTCTCTTTTTTGGTATTTAAAGTTTTGAAGGAAGCTGAATGAGTTGCAGAGTTTTGAACTAGAGTCCCTCCTTATGTCACTTGATTTTTTTTATTTTTTTTTATCAAATAAAAGGTTGGGGAATTTGGTATATTGATTCTTCTGGTGTGTTTTCCTGTAATTCCTATTGTCTCTTTGATACCCGCTTTCTTAATTGAATTTGAGGTTTTGGAATCGGCCCTTTAAATATAGTTTTTCCTATTACTTGTGTTTTTGGTAGGTACATAGAACCAGATGGACTGGAGATGCTTCTTCAAGCCCAAAACTCCCGTCTAAACTCCACAAAAAACAAGTACTCTTTTTCCCATTTCCTACACTTTAATATATTCACATGTCCATTATTTTCTAAAGTTGTTTTTAAATGTTCCTTTATCATGTTATATTTTTGGTATTTTATTCATTTGTTGTGTCATTTTCCCAATTTTTATTGACAAACTAAACAAAATGTACTAAATATTTTATATTATATTTTGAATTAAATTTAATATGTTTAAAAGTCATCTTGCACCACTTCCTGTAGCAATTGTTGGTTGTGTTCCAAAAAAAGTTCACATTGAGGGAGCTAGTGAAACAGGATTCAAGATATCATCAATTGAAATTACGGATGCTATCAAAGCTGGATTGGATGAACCTATTCAGCCAGAGCCTGTGGTATTTGTTCCTTCAACTTAATTCCTTGTTAGTTGATCCTGATTTGGCTTTAGAAGAATTGATTTTCACCTAGTGACTGATGACTTGTCGATGTATTTGATATTTGATTACATTCAAAAGTTGTTTTGTTCCCTAGAATGGCATCTATATTTTTATAACTACATATTTGTATGTAGCTATTAGATCATAACTACATATTTGTACATATACCTTGTGTAAGTGAAATGATAAATTGTTATTTAACTATTTTGATAGTTGAAATTTGACATGAGTTTATAAATTAAGTCTCATATGAGACATTACCTAGGTAGAATGCCACAAAAATTTTGCGAAACTAATAAATAAAAAAACAACATTCTACATCGGTTCTAGAGGTGTAAACGATGTAGAATGTCCATAATTCTAAGACGGGTTCTTCAACTGATGTTGTTATTCAACGACAAGGGTCTACCACCACGCATCATAACCTATGTAAAATGGCCATTAAAACCAATGTAGAAGACCTTTTTTTAGTAGTGAATCTGTGTTACAGGCACTCCTATCCTATGTCATGCAGACCTCTTTTCTCCCTAGATCCCTTTGTAGGAAAGTCCACTGGCTTAAGTAGGATAAGATTTGTCGTCCAACAGATTGGGGTGGATTGGGATTGAGAACGGCCAGAAATGCTAATCAAGCTCTCCTGATGAAAACTGGGTGGAAGATGTGCACTTGACCAAATGACATTTGGGCTAATTTTGTTAGAAAGAAATATCAATGTGGGTAATCTTGTTTGCCCATCATGGATCATAAAAAAAACATTACAAACCTTTGGCGAGGTCTTATGCATTGTTGGAATGGTATAGAAAGAATATTATTTGGAGAGTAAGGAATGGGCAAACTTTGCGTTTTTTGGAGGATGACTAGATCCTGAACCAAGGTCGGCTCTGTGATCATACAATTTGCATGTGTTTCTTTGTTGGGATAGATGGTCAGTGGGACACTAACAAGTTGTTGAGGATCTCACCTCACAACATTGTTGATGCAATCAGCCATAAATCTTAATGTCCATGGTGTACCTATGTCAACTCTTTGGTGCAGTGGTGGATAAAATTTGGTGGAGGAGAAATAAATGGCTTTTCGACAATACATTTTCCTCCGCAACGGAAACGTGGTATGAAGCTAGTTATTTTGCAAAGGAGATTCATAAGGCTGCTGATTTTGCTGATTTTAAGTAGGTGTTAGGTGATCCTGTGCAGATTCATTGCCATTCTAGAGTAGTATTCTGGAATCCCTATTAAGCTTAATTGTGATACAGCTGTGAGTAGCGATTAGAGTTGTGCAGCATGAGGTGGCATTTTTTGAGATGAACATGGGAGGTTTCTGTATGGATTCTCATCTTTGTTTGATCCTTGCTCAGTAATCCATGCAGAAATCCAAGCTATTGCTTGTGGATTAAGACATGTTCATAGTTTCAGCTTTGATAAGCGAATAATAGGATTGGATTCGAGACAAGTGGTGGATATCTCTACAAGGGCTGATGGCCAAGACCAAAATCATTTGTTAGTGGCGGAGGAAATTGTTGGACATTTTAGTGTAATTGATCTCTTTATTATGTTAAAATAAGAGTGCACGCTTGTTTTAATGTAATAACAAGATGTTCGGTTTAGGAAAATTTTGGAAGTTACATGGAAGTTACTAAAACTTCCATCAACTGTTGGAAGTTACATGGAAGTTACTAAAACTTCCATCAACGGCAGTTTTTAAAAAGGAAAAAACTTCCATCAACTGCCAAAAACCACCTGTTCTTTGATCATAAATAATCATTCTGGTTCAGAAAGCATAACGGGTGACAAAACATACAAGACCAAAACAAAACTCTTGAATTATAATCTTCTAATTTTATCCGATTGAACAATTTTGGTTGAACCCCGAAATTTGATTCAATCTGAAAGTGTTATACACGACTTCAGATTTATCCAGTATCATCTCGATTTTCAAATTAACCAACAAAAGATTGAAGTTAAATTTTTCGAGATGACGAACGATAGTTCGAAGATGACAAGCAAGTTTGCGAAGTTGGACAAGTTTGAAGGGCAGGATTTCAGAAGATGGCAGAAGAAGATGCACTTTCTCTTGACAACATTGAAGGTGGTGTATGTGCTGAGTACACCAATGCCGGTGTTTATGGAAGACGAAACTCTGGATCAAACAAGGAAGCGTTCGAAATGGGAGAACGATGATTACATTTGTCGTGGACACATTCTGAACGGTATGTCTGACTCTCTCTTTGATATTTATCAAAATGTTGAGTCTGCTAAGGAATTATGGGACTCTCTTGAATCCAAGTATATGGCAGAAGATGCCTCAAGAAACAAATTCTTAGTTAGTAATTTCTTTAATTACAAAATGATTGATTCGAGGCCTGTTATGGAACAATATAATGAACTGCTACGGATTTTGGGTCAGTTTACTCAACATGATTTAAAAATGGATGAATCCATTGCAGTTTCATCTATAATTGATAAACTGCCTTCTTCTTGGAAAGACTTCAAGCATACCTTGAAACATAAGAAGGAAGAGTTGACTCTGGTTCAACTCGGTAGTCATTTCATGATTGAGGAGTCGCTGAGGGCTCAGGAAATTGATAAAGTCAATGATAAAAACGTAGTAGGTTCCTCTTCCGTTAATATGGTAGAGGAAAGTGGAACAGTTAAGCAAAATTACAATGCTAAAGGTAACAAACGAAAATTTCAAGGAAATAAGAACAAAGGTCCAAACAAACAGACAAAATTGTCATGTTGGAAGTGTGGGAAACCTGGTCATTTAAAGAGGGATTGCCGGGTGTTCAAAGGAAAGAACAAGGCTGGTCCAAGTGGGTCTAATGATCCTGAAAAGCAACAAGGTCAGATTGTAGTGAATAATTTTAATTCGAATACAAATTCAAATTATGTATCACTAATATCTGATGCATTCTATGTGCAGGATGATGACGTTGCTTGGTGGTTTGATTTGGGAGCAACAAGCCATGTGTGCAAAGATTGTCGTTGGTTCAAGGAATTTAGACCAATCGATGATGGCTCTATTGTGAAGATGGGCAATGTTGCAACTGAACCAATCCTAGGATTAGGTTGTGTGAATTTAGTTTTTACTTCCGGAAAAAGTTTGTATTTGGATGTCTTATTTGTACCTGGTATTCGTAAGAACTTATTGTCTGGTATGATTTTAAATAATTGTGGTTTCAAGCAAGTACTTGAAAGTGACAAGTACATCTTGTCAAGACATGGTTCGTTTGTTGGATTTGGTTATCGTTGTAATGAAATGTTTAAATTAAACATTGATGTTCCTTTTGTTCATGAATCTGTTTGTATGGCCTCGTGTAGTTCTATAACTAATATGACAAAATCAGAAATTTGGCATGCTAGATTAGGGCATGTTCATTACAAAAGATTAAAAGATATGTCAAAAACATGTATGATTCCTCCTTTTGATATGAACATTGAAAAATGCAAAACTTGCATGTTGACCAAGATCACTAGGAAACCTTTTAAGGATGTTAAAAGTGAGACTAAAGTCTTAGACCTTATTCATAGTGATTTGTGTGATTTGCATGCTACTCCATCATTAGGTCATAAAAAATATCTTGTTACTTTTATTGATGATGCATCAAGGTATTGTTATGTATATTTATTAAATACAAAAGATGAAGCTCTTGATAAATTTAAAATTTATAAGAAAGAGGTAGAACTTCATCAAAATGGGCTAATCAAAACTCTTCGTACGGATAGGGGAGGTGAGTATTATGATCCGGTTTATTTTCAATCTACTGGAATAATACATCAAACTACAGCTCCCTATACACCACAATAGAATGGTGTAGCCGAAAGGAAGAATAGAACCTTGAAAGAAATGGTGAATTTCATGTTATCCTATTCGGGTTTAAGTGAAGGATTTTGGGGTGAGGCTATGTTGACAACCTGTTACTTGTTGAACCGAATTCCTAAAAAAGGAATAAGGTTACCCCATATGAACTTTGGCTAAGGCATATAGTCAAGTGTATAATGGGAAGTCTAGACACTTGGGTGTTAGACACGACATGATTCGGGAGTTAATCATGCATGGTGTGATATCAGTGGAGTTTGTGAGAACTCAGCATAATTTGGCCGATCATTTAACCAAAGGGTTAAGTAGAGATCTCGTGAAAAGGTCGGCTGTGGGATTAGGATTAAAGTCCATCTGAAATCTCTTATGTTAAGATACCCAATTCCCAGCTAATATGACATTAGGTGCTGAATTCAATGTGGAAAGCTTAACATGTAGAGATTGGAACACATCATCGAAAGTATCCCAAAAGGAATGTGTTCGGTTCTGTAAGTTAGGGAGGTTGAAGTATAACTTCTCAATGGTTCTTTTGAAAAATTGCATTTGCAGGTGCAAGAAAGAAAAGGACTACCTATATAAGCATGAAGTTTAGCCGCTTCAAGAAGCTGGAACTTGGCTTTGATATGCTTATGAAGGATAGGGACACAGGCTAATAACTAGTGTCGAGCAAGAGTAATGTTATAAACTATTGTGCAGATTATCTTCATGTATTCATTATGAATAGAAAGGGTTCAATCCTTAGTGACACCTGATATTCGAATATTTGAAACGTGTAATTTGCTAAGATGAAATTCAATCGTCACGATATTTCATCTATGCAGTAGTTTGTTGTATGTTATGACTTTGGTGATTTGATCGGTAATTACACTAAAATGGGGGAGGTTTGTTGGACATTTTAGTGTAATTGATCTCTTTATTATGTTAAAATAAGAGTGCATGCTTGTTTTAATGTAATAACGAGATGTTCGGTTTAGACAAATTTTGGAAGTTACATGGAAGTTACTAAAACTTTCATCAACGGTTGGAAGTTACATGGAAGTTACTAAAACTTCCATCAACGGGAGTTTTTAAAAAAGAAAAAACTTCCATCAACCGCCAAAAACCACCTGTTCTTTGATCATAAATAATCATTCTGGTTCAGAAAGCATAACGGGTGACAAAACATACAAGACCAAAATAAAACTCTTGAATTATAATCTTCTGATTTTATCCGATTGAACAATTTTGGTTGAACCCCGAAATTTGATTCAATCTGAAAGTGTTATACACGACTTCAGATTTATCCAGTATCATCTCGATTTTCAAATTAACCAACAGAAATCAGATGTAGGATGGAAGATTTATGTTTCTGCAAGATTGATCATGTGTTTCGGTAAGTTAATCAAGTGAGAGATTCCTTCGCCAAGTTTGGTTTAGCAAATTCTTGTAATAATGTTGTTTTTCATTCTGTTCCCCCCTTTGTTGTTGAGTTCATGGAGGAAGGACTTAAGTTGTAATGGTTTCCATCGTATAAGTTGATCTAATTCTGGCTATGGGGCGCGTTTGCCTCTGCCAATTCAGCGAAAAAGAAAAACACTTGTGAACAGATCAAAAGGATGTCAGCTTCACAAAGAGGCATTTATATATACACCATATACATTTTGTCTATCGATTATCCATTTTACCAATATTTAAGGCAGGAACATGTTTTCCAGCGGCAACTCCAATGTTTTCGTCCTTCTCCTCCTTTGTTGATGACTCACTAATAATATTCTACTATTAATGAAATCCAAAGGGCAGCACGCAAATTTAAAAACGATAAAATGGGAAACTAAAAAAAATTACACAAAGGAGACACTTGCAGAAATAACAAATTAAAAAGTAGCAATATATCTAATAAATTATCCTTCAATATATATAATTATTTTCATTTCTTTCATAAACCTTGACAATGTAACTGTGTTGTCACTACTTTTATCTTCAACTGTTTTTTATTTAAAAATTAAAATTAAAAAAACAACATTATATAAAAATACACACAGAGGGACTAAATGTCCCTCTTTCAACTAGTATAAAAGAATGACAACTTAAAAAAGATATTTTAATAATAAATATATTTTAGTAATTATAACATATTTCCAGGAAAAAATAAGTCAACATATGTGTAATCATTCCTAGGAGTATTCAAAATAATCCCAACCAATTTTAATAGTTAACCCAACACATCTTTTAATAATACCCGAAAATAATATTTCCATGTTATATTCCCAAGATTAAAAAAATTGTCCGTGAAACAAATGTTCCCTTACTCTTTTTAGTTTATTAACCAAGGTCGTAAAAACATTAATTAGTAAGAAGGTTTGATTCTATGAGATTATATGCTATTTCAAAATAAAATCTTTAATCAATTAAATCAAGTATAATACATATTGTTCTATTATAAAGCATACAAAAGTGTAAAATTACTATATACTATATTAGTTCTATATATTTATATATATAAGAAGCATGTAAATTGGGACATTCATTTTTTTATTCTATTTTTTTGAATTCAGATTATTGGATGAAACTAAATTAATTTAATTTTAAATCAATTATAGTACATAACAATCGTGTAAAACTTGCAATATAAATAATATTAAAACACGGAAATGGTTTAATTATGTTAAAAATTTAATTTCTAAATTAATTAGCGTAACAATTATCTATTTTTATATCTGATTATTTTTCATGTTTTTTTAGTTTATTATTTATTTTCGGAAATTTAATTCTATAAATAATTTATTTAAAGAAATTAGTAATTCAACTTTGATAATTTAAAATTAATATTGCAACTATTTTCGTATGCAATGCAACTATTTTTGCCATAAATTATTTCTTAATAAAAAATATTAAAAAAATAAATTTTATTATAATTAAAAACTTCACTCAATTTTTGTTATCCAAAATAAAGTATGTAAACCACAAAAAAATTAAAAACTAAATAAACTCTTTAAAAAAAAAGATAAAAGGGTGCATACGGACATTAAAGTGGAGGAAATCCTATCTAGGACAACACTTCTATAATAACATTTTTTTTTTGGAACAATCCAATTGAAATTACTCGCATCGATTACATTGTACTATTTCTTGAACTTTTGCCCATATTTCAATCATTTTTTAAGGAATTCTTCTACTCATGTTGAACCAAGTATATTAAAATTTAATTTTCATAAATTAATCAGATTTTACATAACAAAGATAACAATATTTTGTATGTGTCCTTATGATAATTGTCTGTATTTATTCCAAGAGGACTAACTTATTTATACATGCAAAAGGTAACTCTGAGAGTTACAATAGATAAATAAATATAAATATAAAGGAAGATATTGGAAGAAAAACCCTATAGGATAAAAATTAGTAAATAAAAAAGAGTACACCATTTTTTGATAGGTTATCACATACCTCATTAAAATCCTTGCTACGAAAATCCAGTGTGACAACAACTTTGTAAAGAGATCTTCTAGATTTTCATGCTAACAAAATTGTTGTACATTTATATCACCATTCTTTTAAAGATCATGGGTGAAAAAAAACTTAGGTAAAATATGCTTTATTTTATCTACTTTGATGTATCATTCTTTCACCTGAACAATGCATGTAATATTGTCTTCACATATGACTTTAGGGAGTGAAATGTATGGTGGAAAGATATCATTGCCATTAACACTCAACCAGCTGTTAGAATCAAAACAGCTATTGGTAGAGGTGGATATGTGAAAGACATATTCTGTAAGTTTTGCAGTTTGTTTGGATGGAAAAATTTAATAGGGTAATTTTAATTTTTAAAGGATTTTAATTGTTTCTCATTAAATAAGGGGTTTGGATAAAGAATTTGAGAAGAAATTGAAATTTCAGTATTTTGTTAGGATATTTTAATTAACTTAAATATTACGATTTTAAATTCTTTAAAAAATTAAAGAATTTGAGGTGTCGATTGGAGTCACGCGGCTTGAGGTGGCATTTTTTGAGATGAACATGGGAGGTTTCTGTGTGGAATCTCATCTTTGTTTGGTTCTTGCTCAGAAATCCAAGCTATTGCTTGTGGATTAAGACATGCTCATATTTTCGGCTTTGATGAGCGGATAAAAGAATCGGATCGGAGACAAGCGGTGGATATCTCTACAAGGACTGATGGCCAAGACCAAAATCATTTGTTAGTGGCGTAGGAAATCAGATGTAGGATGGAAGATTTATGTTTCTCCAAGATTGATCATGTGTTTCGGTAAGTTAATCAAGTGGCAGATTCCTTCGCCAAGTTTGGTTTAGCAAATTCTTGTAATAATGTTGTTTTTCTTTCTGCTCCCCACTTTGTTGTTGAGTTCATGGAGGGGGGACTTAAGTTGTAATGGTTTCCGTCGTATAAGTTGATCTAGTTCTGGCTGTGGGGCGCGTTTTGTTGTAACTTTGTTCTAACACGTTTGCCCCTTCCAATTCAGCAAAAAAGAAAAACACTTGCTAACAGATCAAAAGGATGTCAGCTTGACAAAGGGGCATTTTATACACACCTATTATTTTGTCTATCGATTCTCCATTTTACCCATATTTAAGGTAGGAAAATGTTTTACTGTGGCAACTCCAATGTTTTTATAATAATATTCTACTATTAATGAAATCCAAAGGGCTGCACACACAATTTTAAAAAGGGTAAAATGAGAAACTAAAAAAAATTACACAAAGGAGACACTTGCAGAAATAACAAATTAAAAAGTAGTAATATATCTAATAAATTATCCTTCAATATATATAACTATTTTCATTTCTTTCATAAACCTTCACAATGTACCTGTGTTGTCACTACTTTTTTTATCTTCAACTGCTTTTTTATTTAAAAATTAAATTAAAAAAACATTATATAAAAATACAGAGGCACGAAATGTCCCTCTTTCAACTAGTATAAAAGAATGACAACCGAAAAAGCTGTCTATGAATAACCCCTTTTGCAAAATTGAATAATTTTGAAGACGACGACACGGACCCTTTGGAGGAAGCTGGTGAATGATTACTTATAAAGGATAGCGATGAAGCATTTGAAGCATAAGGCGTAGAAAAAAAATCCTCATCCTCTCAAGAAAAGAGACTCTCATGATCTAAACTCTCTAGAGCATCATCATGCTGATCATTTCCCTTGATGAATGCCTTCCCAACTTTCTTAGTCTTGAGGATTCTCCATGGGCTCTTAAAAAAGCATGATCTTCGGTGAGTCGTTGGAGAAGGTATTTTTGGTCCATGAAGGGGTCTCAATGTGACTGGTGGTGGAGAAGTAAGGGGTGGAACAAAGTCTAAGGTTGGTGATTTTTTGGGTGTTCCAGGTTTCTCTTCCCATGTGAATGGTACCGCACTGGACTCATCACTGAAGTAACGAGTGGAAGAAACTCTGGAGGACCTTTCACTAAATGGCTTTGCCAATAGAAGTTTCCTCACAAAGGCATCGTTTCCAAGAAGTACTGATTTGGGTGCAACATCTTCACTAGTGCCCATTTTGTTGATAGCTGCAAGAGAAATGAAATTGCACCATTTAATCTGAAGTATAGTATAGCGAGAGTGTTCTCCAAAATAAGTAGTGGAAGTTATGAGTTATGAACCCTAAAATGGAAATGTGAATATATATGGGAATTAACGCCTTAACATGTGATGAAAAATTGAAAGTGCGTAATGAGTGTGTGATCCTGAAAAAATCCAATCAAATCTTCAATTTATGGCATCTCTTGCCACTTTTCTCGCTATTTCCTTGATTTAATTGATCCGATGATGAACTTTTTTTTTCTGAAGATAGTGATGAACTTTTATTCAATTGGTAAGATTTTATTAACATGAATTTGCTTAGTCTTAAAGAGAATATATTATTGAAAGAGGAAATAAATTGTGACTGAAATGTCGAGAGCAAACACGTTTATCTTGTCAATCAGTAATTAAAAGTTTTAGATTTATATCTTCTAAAAGAGGAAAACTAGGTATTAATAACAATAAGTAATAGGATGACTGGAAATATAGAAATAGAAATCACAGAAATATGATACATTTAAATAGATGAGAAATAGACTAAATTTTATTTTGTTTGATTTGAAAGAAATAAATAATTTTTTACTAGTTGAAAAACTTATTTAATTGTTTGGTAAATAAGTTTTTTAAGTGGTTTCTAATGTCATTTTAGCCTTTTCTAACGTTTTTTGAAACTCTACTTGAAGTAACATTTTTTAAAAAGTTAGCTTCTAAATTTTAGCTTTTTATATTTTATTTTCTTTTTATTCTTTAAATATTTATTCAATTTCTTTATTATCTTTTTTTAATATGTCATTTATGTCATTTTATATTTTAGAGCTACTTTTTTCAAACACTTATGATTTAATAAGTTAACTTAAAATCTTTTAATTTTTAGTTAGTCTTTTAGTTAGTTTTGCCGAACGTAGCCTATATAGGGGAAAAAGAATATGAAAAATGAAAAGGAAAACAATTGTTATGAAAATTGATTTTTGTTAAACCAATCTATTATCAAACATGAAAATAGGTTTCCTTCGTATAGAGACACAAATGGAGAAAAAAAGAATCAATTATTGTAGAGAAGTGATATGCGTACAACAATTTATATAACATTATATTTTGTGTCTATCTCTTTTTTTCATCTTATCATTTATTACATTTAAGTGATAAGTGTGGGGAGGGATACACTATGTTTCCCCCCAACTTTGAGCTATTTTGGTAAATGACCTTTTGCATTATTTTGATTCATTGTGATGTTATTTGTGAATTTCCTTAGTTGTGAAATTTTGTTTTCAGAAAACCCCAACATAAAAAAGTGGATTTTCTTTAACTTGTAGCTTGGTAAAATGGATTTTTCTCGAGGGAGGAACATTGGCAAGCATATGTGTATTTTTCTTTGAGCTTAGCTACATATATGTGAGTTTTGGTCCAGCCATTCTTTTCTTGGGTAGAAATTAATCTGTTCAATGACATTATTCTATTTTTTGTTCTGAAATGCCATATCCTTTGATGGCTTTTGACTTTTTCTGAAATGTTGAGGCTTGTGTAGGAATTTTTGTGAAATTAGAATATTGATACATCTTCCCCTAATTGACCAATTTGAGCTTTATTGAATATTCTTTTGTCACCCTATTTTGTATTTTCTGGTATAAATTTTGTGTTGGTGACCTAAGGGACAAAGGAATGAATATTGATGATAAAGGTTGCACAAATGAGAAAGATAAATAAACCTCAACTTCTTCTCCTATGAATAAAGAAAGAAGGGTCAAAGACCTTTGAAAAATAAGCAAAAAGCAAAGAGAGAGAGAGAGAGAGAAGAAGAAGAAGAAGAAGAAGAAGCAGAAGAAGAAGAAGTGATAATTGAATGAAAATCATGGTGAATGCAGAATATGAAAAGAACTATATTGGTTCCTCTGGATTTTAAGATACTAATTGTTGAGTTGGAGTCTTTTGTTACCTATTTTCTTTGGTATTTACCTTACATTATGAGCCTAATACCCTATTACAACCTGAATTGCGTCACCTGTTTAGGATTGTTGAAAGTTTGTTTGAGTTGAGTTGATTGATGAACAATTTTATGAACATGTGCATTGAATTGTGATTTGAGTGTATACTTGATTACCTGGAAACACCGAGAGATGAAGAGTTGTGTGAAATAAAACTCTTGGAGAATTATATGCGAATTTAATTTAAAGCCTAGTGGATTCCTTCGAAACTTTTGTTGCATCCTTGCTGCTTGTTGTTATTGTTCTTTGTTTTAATTTATTTATTTTTAATTGAGATTTTGTTACAAGTTTCATGACTAGAGAGAATTAAGTTGAATTTATAAATTAGAATAATTGCTTGTGGGCAAGCAATGCTCAAGTGGAGGAGGTTGATAAACCCATATTTGACTGTATTTTGATGTGAGTTTTAATGCCTTATTCATGCATTTTGATATACTTTATTTGACAAAACTCACGATTTTGTATAAATTTGTCAAAGACAGGTTCTTAAGAGGTTTTATTTGGAACCAATCAGATACCACAATAATTTTTGTATGCCCTTGGTCCACTTGCATAACCTGTCACTTAAAGCTTGCAAGGATCTCATGCTAGATTTAAATACTAATTAATGGATAAGATGAAAAGATAATTGATTCTTAAATTAAGGAAAGATAGAAGGAGGACCTCTCCTTTTAGTGTCTTTTGTTTTACATACATTTTTGAGAGTTTTGAGAAAGAATAGGGCCTTATGAGAGTCTATTAGTTGTGGAGGAGCGCAGAAAACACAACTGGGACAAATTCTGGCCAAGTTTCTTTCTCTTTATTAGGATTTCTAGTTTTTCCATGGCCATGAGCGACTAGTCTCCCTAGTCTGAGATTATGATGTAGTCATACTTTTGTACCCCTTTTTTGATTTTAATGAAACCCTTAATGTTTTTTAGTCAATTAAATCTTTTTTATTGTTCCTTATCATTAATTTGGAATTGATCACTTTAAATCTCAGTTTATTGCATGATAGTTCTAAGTGTAATTGATTGGCCTAGGAAGAGATTGTTTGTATGTAACTTGCATGATCAAACTGGTTATGAGAAATTTCAATAGATTAATTAATTGATCACCCTTGTTTTGATCTTAATCCTTTGACCTAATATGCTATTTCTATGATCAATTTAGTATTGGCTAGCGCAAAGAGCATTATTAAATGATGATCAAAGATTAATAATTGAATTTGGGCATACTGGTAATTGACATTATTTGGGGATTAGTTAGAGTTAGAATTGGGAAAAATTGGAGAAAGTGTGAAATCACAATCCTAGGTTGCTTGTTATAACTGTTTTTCATCAACTTTTCTATCGTTAATTCTTATTTACTAAATTGAACAATTGACCACAACTATCTTTCATTTAAGTTAACCATAAATGCTTAGTTTAACAAAAATAATTGTTTGGGAACACAACTAGTCCTTTGGGTTCGATATTTGGACTTTTAGTCCACTGTTACTACTACGTAGGGTAAGCTACTCCTTGTGTGAGTACTATTTTTATGCTTCATGTTACCAAAAACTTTCATTAAATCAACTAACTTATAAGCTTCAAGCTACTTTTTAGCTCTAAGCTTGTAGCTTATAAGCTTATCAACTAGTTTTTACCAAACATTGTCTACAAGCTAAAAAATTAGATGGTAGTTGAGAGTTGAAAGTTATCGAGCTAGCTTATTGAACTATAAGTTTTTGATAAAATTATATATTATAGTAGCAAATAAATATAAAATAATAAAAATGAACATGTTATAAGATATTTTTGTATAAATTTTAATTTTATTTTATGCATGGTTAAATATAAATTTTGATGTATAATTTTTTTTTGGTTCATGGAGGGTCTAAAAGGCCAAACTAATTAATGGCCTCTAAAAAATGAAACATGAGCAACATCTGCAAGAAGAGGAATTTGATTCCAAGCATGCCAGGAGTAAAAAATTTGGACTCCTTCAAACACCTCGAGGCCATACTTCGAAAGTTTGTCAAGCACTTGATTGGCCTCTGTAAAAATGTCAGCACGTGAAAAAGGCTAATCCCCAGCCATGTTAATAACCTTGTTCACTAATGAATAGCACAAATGATTCCTATAGCATTGTTCATTCAAAAACCGAGTTGCCAAAAGTAAAGCTCTAGAGATGCCTTTATTTTTGATGAGTTTTAGCGCATGATAGTTAAATGGCCCAAAGTTCCTTTTGTTATCAGCGTTGTATATCTATTTCTTTTTTATTTTTTTTTAAATAATATACAACGATGTTTTAAATAAGTGTTGTATATAATCATAAACACTACACCACTTTTCTAAAAACCACTATACATATGATTTGTGTCTTTGTATACAAATTTTTTGTTTAAAACGCTATATAATTGGCGTTGTATATTAAAAAATCTGGTGTAGTGGCTCCTACAACTTTTCAAAGGTGTATGATGATAATTTTCTCTGACTTTTAATTGAAAATTGTATCAAAATCTACATGGATGACTTTTATGTTTCTGGTCAATCATTTGACACTTGCTTAGAAAATTTAAGTCGTTTCTGGTCAATCCGTAATAAGTGTTACTTAAGTTTTTTGATATACTATTAGGTTAATTTTGTAAAATTACGAATCTCTTTAATTTATTTATTAACTTCTATACAGAAAAAATTATTTAAAAAAATTGAAACTATCAATTTTTATTGATGCAGAATTCAAACCTAAAAAAAAGTACATGGTGTTTAATAAGAAGATAAATTGTTGATGAAGATTGATATTTTAAATGCACAGGAAAATATTTCCCTCGTAATTTTAAAATTTGAAAAAAAAAACAAATGGGACCTCCTTTTAACTGTTTTTTATATAATATATGATATGATAATATTGTCAAAATTGTATAATAAAATCCATGTATTTGTTAATATAATTAATTCATTGAGTATAATTAGGTCAATTAAATTTAATCAGATTACATAAACATTCTTGTAAAATTCAAGTATCCTTCAACATCTCACAATAGCTAATTCAAGTCTGCTTTTTATATATATATATATATATATATATATATATATATATATATATATATATATATATATATATATATATATATATATATATATATATATATATATATATATATATATATATATATATATATATATATATATATATATATATATATATATATATATATATATATATATATATATATATATATATATATATATATATATATATATATATATATATAGATAGATATAGATTAAAATAAAATATCGTAAATGATTTTACATTTAACTACATATTACAAAAAAATTACTTTTAATTATTATTATTCATGAAATATATTCTGATAACTAAATTGAAATTGTATACTTATGTATACATAATAATTAATTATTAATTTCAGTTATTGATTATGAATTAAAATACCATATCAGGGATCATTTTAAATTTAACTAAATATTCACGAAATATATTTTAAAGTAACTCTTCTAAAAAAGTGAGCAGAAATAGTAATATATTATTATTTTTTGATTAGTGGGAACCAAATATAATATATATATATATATATATATATATATATATATATATATATATATAATATATATATATATATATATATATATATATATATATTATTCAATATTACTACTCGATTTCAAAATTAGTATTTAACTATCAAAATTATATATTAAATAGTATAACTACAATAATTTATATCTTAATTAAATATAGCTAGTGGATACTTGGCTCCATTGCCATGGTGACCTAAAAAAAATTGTAGCTAGATCTAATAAATTTTTTCTATTGTGGCTCTCATCAATGATAAGGTTTGTTTAAGTCTCTTTCTTTGTCTCCCTCTCTCTATACATGTATAATATAAAGAGAGAGTGAGTGAGAGAGAGTTGAACATGTAATAATAAGTTTTACAAATTAAATATCGTTGATGATATTAAACAACCAAGTATATTAAATATTAAAGCATAACAATTGTTGTATTTATATACTAATGTGCATGTATGTAATGTTTTATTTATTTAGTCATTTCAGTGTATATACATTGGCTAGGGAAGGTCCTAAACATTATTTAAGGTTATTTTTTTTTTAGCATATACTAGGTTATATATAATGCATTCTTAGATAATTAATTGAGTATAAAATTGATGCAATGAATATGTTAATTTCTTAATAACATTAGTGTCATATTAGAAGGCAAAATACATCTCTATGCCAAGCCAGTATAAAGGCATTTAAAATAGTTAGTCCACAGTTTTTATAATATATTTTTAAGTTGTGCCTATTAGTTGTAGCGCCTCAACATGTTGCTGGTGGTGCTGCTTAGTAGTACTGAGAAAGTCTTCTTGTTCAACCATTTTCTTAAATAAATAAAAAAATTTCAACCTTTTCCTATTATTTCCTCTATAGATTTTTATCTAATACAACTGTTTTCAATATCATATGTTGATTATTTGACTTGTTCAAGTTGAATAACATAAAGAACACTTTAGAACGAAAAATTCTTTTGAGAAACAATTACTAATATTATTACATGTATATATAGTTGTTTTTTTCTTAATATCGTTACTATTATTATTAATATTGGTATTTTTGTTATTTTGGTGATGTTGATAAATTACACTAATTAATGGTCAACAATATTATTTTCTTTGTTTGGTTTTGACCTTCAAATTTTAAAAAGTTTCCTCTTACTTCTTGTACCTTAAAATGATCTGTTACATGGTTTCTTTGGTCAATTTGCCACATTATATTGGCATATGCTACATCAACCAATGTTATAACATATTTAGTGTGACAAATTGATATATTTAGTGTAACTTTAAGGAAATAGAGTGAATTTTGTTAAACATCGTAGATGAAATAGAAAATCAAAATAAGACGAGGGACCATAACAGTATTTTAACCTTATCATTATTACTTTTATTATTTGATGCAGTTGATATAATTATAATTTTCTATAAATATTATAATTAAATTCATAAATGAAATGTTTTAAAAGCATACAAGTTATTTAATAAAATGACAAAATTAATAATGTGGAAATTGACTTTGAATATTCTATTTATTTAAATAAAATTATTTAATAAAATAATACCACTACTACAATAATAGTTTTTTAAGTCACGCGATTTACGACGGTTGTGAAGAACCGCCTTAGTATAAGGCGCGGTGACAATTTTGTAATTAGGGGGAGAAATTCTGTTTTTTAAGTCGCACGTTCTAAGGCGGTTACGAATAACCGTCTTAGAATGATGTATTATTGTAAGGCAACAACGGTCATACGGTAAACCCGTCTTTGTTCCTCCCCTGGCCCGTACACTTTCGAATTAAACTCCTGAAGCAAACACTTTTGTAGTTCCACCATTGTTGTGCCCTAACCCCTCTCCCTCAAACCTCACTGTATTGCCTCAAACCTCGCTCTCCCTCAAACCTCACTGTATTGCCTCAAACCTCGCTCTCCCTCAAACCTCGGTCTCCCTTAATCGCTCTCCCTCAAACCTCCCTCAATTGCTCTCCCTCAAACACCACTCCCTAAAGGTCCCTCGAAACGTCACTCTCTGGCCAACATTTTTGTGCAGTGGAGCTTACAATCGCGCCGTCAGTACGCATAGTGAGGTCGCCCCTGCCGTGACCTGTCTGCCATCTCGAAGAAGTGTATCTGCTGTGCGCCGTAGGTCATTGTACCAGTAAGTTTACAAATCTCGTAGCCTGTAACATGCTATGATGGAATGTTAAGTGTTTCTTCACTGAGTATGGTGGAAAGTTTTGTCTGTTTGGAAAGGAATTACACTTGCTGAACTTTCCTTAAAAGTGGCATGTTTCCTTGGAGGCTTCATTTTTTCTTCTAATTCTTTTATATATTGGATGAAGGGATTCTATTGTTTGATTGTCTGCTGTAGCAGGGTTTTTTGATGTATGCTTTTGTGTGGTCTGAAGGGATTCTATTGTTTGACTTGTTTATGTTGGTGGTGATTTGTGTGGTCTGCATCACTTGTTTTGTCTCGGTCTTCAATTCATTTTAAACCTAGTCTGTGGATTGTATTGTCACCTCTAAGCTCTTGGTCTGGTATCTTTTCTATTGCTTGAGAAGTTGCTTACTTCACAGTTTCATGCTATCTATTCAAAATGAGGAAAATGAAATTGTATTTGTACTAATTCGATTCATGTATGCTGCAGAATTTGAAATTAATAGTTGAAGATTCATGGTTTGCCTGTTTAATCCAATTCTATTTTGTTTGTTTTCTTATTTTAGTAAAAAGCACTAATTGTTATTTTTATGTCAGAAGGTAAAAGCATGGTGCATGAAGTGGATTTGAGGTTTTGGTTTATATATGAGTAGAGAGGTGCACCCCTTTGGAATTAAACTGGTCACCTTCATCAATCTTGGTGTGAGTTTTGAAAAAAATATGTAAAAGTCTTAGGTGCTACCTCATTATTGTGATTATAATTCTCTTCTTTTACTCACCCACAATGAATTTACTAGTTTGTGTTGGTTTGGCTCATTTCCTCTTCTTGGTTACTTGGACTAGGACTAGGAGTTCTTTATTGAATAAAAACAGGGGTATTTGATAGTTAATGTTTGTTTTTCAAATTCTCCTATTTTTGATATGTGGATATCTTCAACGTAAATCATGGGGAAGGTGGCAATGTTTGAATATGGTATTTTTCCTTGCTGTGTGCTGATTAACCAATCTGTTACCATTGGGATAAGAGTAGCAAATTAGCCATATTTGCTTTGGTTTTGAAGCAGAAACACTGTGTTGGAATCGCAAAGAAACACTGACTAAACGTGTTAAGAAATGTTCTGTATGTGATAAAACATTTTGGTTCTGTTGTAAGATATCAGAGTTTTAAATTGTAGATACTTAATACTAAAATACTATGATTGTTGTACCACATCACTGGCTCAGATTTTGCAGTGATAACATTTTTAATGCATTATTTATTGTTTTGCTGAATAGAAAGTAGGCTATAAGTCAAAATTTAAAGGTGAGCGAGACATTGGCATTGGGCCAAGGATTAGAGGTCAATCTCAGCATTGGAAGATTAATCAGATTATTCTTTTATTGTGTGGGGGACATGAGAGTAAATAAGAATTGGGCAATGTCAGGAAATATTTTTTAAGGAGGAACAGGTTGTATGAATGCCTATTTGCCTGGTAACTTAGTAAGGAAATTTTAAGTTGGGAATGAACAGAGGAATAGAGAAGCTTTGTAACTTGTGTGTATAAGTTGATACCTTATTGTGTGAGATTATGTTTCTGGAGTCATTTCAAGAAAATTTTAATATATATCAGTGATTCAAGTCAGAGATTCACCAGCCTATAACGATGCTGTAAATTTTGATTAATCGAGTTAGAAGTAGTGTAAGTGTCACAGTAAGCCCTAATGAGTAATAGTATGTGATTATCACAATGCATAAAAAGTTAGTTTTGGTGCTGACATGTGTTTGTGTTTCTTTACTGGAAATTAGCTTTTCACTTAATATAAGCAAAATATGTTGGCTTGTTAATGACTTTATGATTTTAGTTCTCTAATTCTTCCTGCTTTAGGTGTTAATATTATAGTGCATAGAAGATTTCTTTGATATGGATATATAAGGGAAGATGCAATGCTCATGATTGATTTATGTCCTTGCTGATGATAGAAATGAGAAATCATTTGTGCGTCTTGGGCTACAATGTACAGAAATTTCAAAATCCCTAATAAATGAATGTACAGAAATTTCAAAATCCTTTCTTGGAGTATAGCCAAGGTTGTTAATACACATTTCAACCATTCTTATCTGTAATTAATTTTCATTTGACCAGAATATAAGGGGATTCTTCATGATGAGTGGATTGGACAGACATTAGGAAATTTAGTATTTTGAAATATGAATTACTTTTAAGTTACAACTGTTTATATATATGTTGAGGGGGCAGGCGGGGTTGAGTTATGGTGGTAGTCTAGTTTAAATAGGGACATATATACTTGCACTGTTTTTTCGGAAACTGCTTTTGCTGAAGAACAATTAGATACACTGAGAAGGAGGGACTTTAAAACATTCTGAACTGGAATTAAAGTAACAAACAGGCAATGTAAGGTATACATCATTGTATGACCAACTAATCTTGTACAATAAATCTTTTGAATGTTGATATTTGATCATTCATTTGGTAGTGTATATTGAGGAAGTAGGATATTTATATTTGATCTTTAGTATATAAAAATTACATATTGAATTTATTAGCACCCCACTTGTATAAATCTCCAAATCCTGCCGAGTCCTTTAAAACATGATTTATACATTCTTCTCCACCCATTGCTTTCTCCACTTATTGTCATCTCACTCAGGTGATAGTATATTTTGATATTTTTTTAATGTTAAAAAGGGTGGTCATTGGTCATCAGGTTGGTTAAGGTTGGAAAATATTACT